>NC_045442.1:129588869-129654550 GCF_002776525.5 Piliocolobus tephrosceles | reverse complement strand
GTGATTTCATAATTAAGACCATTTAGATACGAGCACACATATGTGTGATTTCATAATTAAGACCATTTAGCCTTGAGTGTATTGTACCATTTAGACTGATACGTCTGGAGATGTTTCCTCAGTCCATCTATACAAATTGCCACTGAATTCCACTAAATATAAAATGCTTTCATCCCAGAAAAGCTTGAAACTCACGAAGCACTAAAGGGAAGGTAATAGGACTCCATGGCCGAAAATGTCCAAGGTGATTTATAAATCAACAGAAACAATAAAATGGAACATCCATGAGGGCTTGAAGGAACAAATCATTGTTATAAATTCTCATAAGGGTATTTTAGGTTCTGTGGCAATGTCTCAAACAAGTTGAAATTTATTGGATTTGTTTTATGGGTTGAACAAGCTCTCATTGTCACCTCAACTCTTTTTGATTTACGTTAATGAAGATAAAAAGGTTGGAAATATCTGAGATTGAAAGACCCTGTTAGATTTATAACCAGGGAGTTGCAAGTTATTTAGCTTACTGTGCACCAACATAATTTAAAATATAGGAATGTTTGAGCCCTTCTGTCTGATTTGAAAAGCTTGAAATGAATATCACAACAGTAACTTTTGTGTACAAATGATTTTAAACATCATCTGGAAGATTCTTCTGGAATTAATTTACTATGTAAAGCATGAAGAAACCTCCCAAGAACACGAATTTACTAATAACCCTCAAATCTATTCAGTATATTGTCAAGAATTTGGAGGTATCTACACAGATGTGCAATGAAATTCTCTTTGCTTAGGATTAATCAGAAATTAAAATAACATCCTTTCCTTATTTATATAGGAAGTCACTTTTATTTAGTTCAGAATGTAGGTACCAGAGCCAAGAAAGCAGGCAAATCAGGAGATACAATCTAAAGAAATTTCAATGTGTACTAGGCCAGATTTTGATAAAAATTATCTACCACAGCATTGAAGTGTATCACCCATCCTTCACATCCCGGTGAGAAATCACGAGGAAAATTCTTGATAAACAAAGTGGCATCCATGTGATGTAATAAACTGAAATAGGCATTAACATCGCTGCGGTGAACACATTTCACTGTAGGTTACCTGTACTGCACTGGTTTGTTTCTACATAACGAAATTAAAACAGCTGAGGAGTTAGGACTTGATCAAGGTAGGATGTGATCCTCGCCTTTTAACTGTAAAATAAGATTTCATGCATTTCGAATCCAATTAATTCATTTGGTAAAACTGACCTTCCCAATAACCTTTTTCAAATACAGGATGCTGTTCTCTGTCATTAGCAGAAGCAGCTATGTCAAATGCTACTTTTAAACCTGTGTTCTGATTCAAATTTAGTAGATCTAATAAAAAATACCTTAGGCTTTGCAGCTGCATCCATTTGTACATGCAAATTCAGTAATTGCTTGTATAAATTGAGTAAACTGCACATGAAAACAAGCTGTTAAATGTTCAATTAATCAGTTTGCAAAAAAACTCTCAATGTTCTTGCTACCAGCAAACTCTTCCCCAGATCATTCATATGAGCTGAAAACAATCTAATATTTCATCGGCACATGCAACAAGGTTCCTTTATTTCCTGTGACTTGACTCTGGTTCCCTCATTCACTCAGCACCATTCTCTCTACACATCCTGAGTGTCAGCACAGAGACTGTGGCGTACCAGGCAGGTGCAAGTCCCATCCAACTCAACAACAGTGATGTGAATAAAATTACTCATCCTCTAGTTTTGGTTCTAGGATCTTCTTTCTTTCTTGTGGCCCAAAAGGTAGACAGAATGATCCTGTGAATTTAATGCAACATTGAGATCCAGTTCTGACTCATCACAATTAGAATTTGTAGAAAATAACTTCTGTGTTTTGACAAATTCCTCCTGTGTGCAATTACGGGGTTCACCCGGGTCTCGCCCACATTGCCCTGTGTTCTGTGAGTCCACACTGTGCTGTATTCATTCTCTTTCTCATTCCCCTTGTGGCGATCTCAAGTGGGGCACCTCGGAGCCTGTGATTCTTGGGGAAATGTGTTAAACTGTGGATTGCAACGTGGGGGTCTGGGCTGGAACTGGAGACTCAGAACACCTGACAAGCTCTAGGTGAGGCTGATGCTCTGGGTCGCCAAGCTGCGTGGTCTGTGGCCAGGGTGGAGCACAGGCTGCGCTCCGTGTTTGCTCCGCTGGCTTCTACTTTTAGATTGGTTTCCCCAAATTAGAGTCTACTTAGAACAAGAGAAAGGTGTTTTTAACAAAGGTAATCATGCAGGAATGGGCAGTAGCCTTGTGCATGTAAATCAAGGAAGGCAGGAATTAACAAACCATGCTCCATATGTCCCAGGTTTTCCTAACTTATTTTATGGCTGAGAAGCATGAGAATGCAACCCATAGTCTTCATGATAGGAAACAGGAGTAGCTGCTCATGAGGAAGGAGACGGTCCCTGGTACCTCTCAGCATCCTCACAACCACCCTTTCCATGACCGGTGTCTGCTGCCTATGATAACTCATCCTAGAATGGTTAAGCAATTTTCCCAATTTCACACTCTCAGTAAGTGGTGGAGCTGCAATTCTCAGCCAATTGTGTGTAATGCCAGAACTTATGCTAGGCCAAATCTCTCCAGCTATCACTCAGCGTTCATGGCTGTTTGCATCTTGATACAATTGCTGGGTGGGTGGTAGAGGGCGCATTATGCAGAGAAATGGAAGAACATTAATTTTATCAGCCCATGTGATTTAAAGCATCAAAATGTGACACAACTCACATTTCTTGAAATGGTGACCTATTCAAGAATTTGGATTTCTACATTTCTCAGATTTGATGAAGGTGTAGTTCAATGGCATTCTATGAGAGTTTCTATCAATATGTATGTACAACAGAAAAATAAAGTCACTTCTGAAGATATGCATTTGGATACGTGGTTTAAAAAATCCTTTCCGAAGTGAAAAGACAACCCGATCATAGCATTTAGGTCAAGAAGTTCTGAAGAATTATTTTGTTATCTAGTTCTTTTAAGAATTGAAGAAAGTTTCTTCTTTAAAAAAGTCAAATACGTGAGTATAAAAATAAAATGTTCTTCTCATTTTGGGTTATGTTCTTTCTCTCCTTTGCACATAACCTTCCAGAAACATGAAAACTTTGTCTCTGGCTTTCTTTTGGAAAGACGGGTGGATTCAATCCTGTTTCTCACCCAGTGTGATGTGATGCCCTGACCTGAGCCCCCAGGTAAAGGCGAAAGCTGCATTTCTGGGAGTGTGGCTTGGGAAGAAGCATATTCCCCTTTATTCTGACTTTTTGGACAATATATGAAGACTTTTGTGCGGTTTTGAACCTCACACATTAATAACAGCATGGGAAGTGGGTTTTTTTTTAAAAAAAAAATAGTGGCAAGAATGATAGGATGTCCTTGGAGTAACTGTTGAAATTCTAGCCTGGGGAGGCGGAGAGTCGGAGGCACACACGTTTTCCAGGAATATGAAGTCTGGACCTCTGGATTCAGCTAAATCCAATGTGTGAAATTTAAAGGAGGCAGCTTTGGGTTCAATAAGAAGAAGGTGCTGATCTCCAGTACTTAGCTTTTGTGAGTTGTGGGTGCAGGGGACACACAGAGGCTGGACATCCACAGAATCCAGTGCTGTGGGAAGGATTTAAGCATTGGAAGAGGGAGGGACAGGGGTCATCCATCAGGCCCTCTCGTTGGAGGTGCTGTTCAGGTCGGAGCACTGTCCTTTGATGCCACCCACCTGCAGGCAGGCACTGGTAAGAGGTTGGTTTAGACGGGGGACCGTGGGCAAACCTGTGAGCCACCTGGGCTTTATTCTCCTTCTTCTCGAGTATTCATCTCTCTCTTCCTCATGTGTCCTCGCCGTTCTGGTTTCTCTCTGGCTCAATGGCCAAGTTCTTCTGTTCTGCTGTTGGCGTTCAGTCCTGGAGTTGAAGTCACTCTGGCAGCTTCCGCCCTGCACCGACACATCCCCACGCCCCCTGCACAGCGCCCCCTGCAGGCCCGAGGGACCGTGCGGCGGTGGGTCCCGCGGCGAATGGAGGCGCTCCGCCAGGGTGGTGGTGGCCTGTCAACTTTCCAGGTGACAAGCCAGGGGCACAGTTTACGTTATGGTCCTTTATTAGAAGCCCTCAAGCCATGCCTGCCACGGGACTCACTTCGCCGTCCAAATCGATCGTTGTGCCCAAGAGTAAGCACGGGGAAAACGGCAGAACTGGGGCCTCAGCAGGCTGGGCTGCGTGGATGGACAGCGCGCAGCAGAGCCCGGGCCTGGGGTGAAGGGGTCGAGAGAGCTGCACCCCTTAATCCCTGGAATGGGACGCCATGAGTCAAGAAGAATGTCAGCATCGTTAAAGGAAAAGGAAATATAAATTTCAAATTCATCTTTTGACAGAAATGAAGGCCGTTTTCTAAGTTTCACAGGTAGCATAAATGTAAGAACATTTCCTAATTGATATTCAAATCGACTAAATAACAATGGAAACGGGTGCCTGAATCCCACGGGGCGTTTTCAGGTTTCGAATTTGTTTGACCCTATGCTAGTTCCTTCCTATGTTTTCAGGTCTAGCACCGCAAATCTGACTTAACTTTCTTAATCAATTTCTCAAATAACCATAGGGCAGAAACCATTTTTCTTTGTTGATACATGACCTGGTTTGGGCACAAGAAGCTAAAACACATGTTAAGAGGAGCCGAGTAGAGGTGTATTTCATCTAAATATGAATTTTGGTATAGCCCTCAATTGAGTCACACTTGTCAGTTTTATATTCATGTCAGAAATGTCTTGAAAATTATATTAATTTGTGTTTGCATATATATTTGCATTATACATCATGTGTGTGTATATATATATATATATACCAAATATGTATGTGAAGATTGTATTAAAATTAAGAACTATTTTTTAAAAGCTTAGATATGTATATGTGTGTAAGCATGTGTGTGTGTGTGGTGTTTATGTGAAAAAAGAGGAGAGAAAGAAAAAAGACATGAAGTGAAATATAGGCCTAGTACCAAGTAGATGATCAAAGATTCTAATTGATATTTAGACAACAGAGGGAACAAAGGAGGGTTTGTGGTGGAAGGGATATGTTGCCAATGTAGAATAAAATATTTGGAGAAAAATCCAGTTCTGTATTTGTTCATTGACTTATTTTCTGATTCAGTAAGTATGTACTCTCTAGTGCCTTACACACTGTCATGTGCCTGATTCTGCATGTGGACTTAGGCAATAGAATAGCACAGATCTGTCTCCTGTCTTCTTAGATTATAGCATAGATTATATTAGAAGGTGCATTAGTCAAATCACCATTCAGAAGAAAGTATATAAGATAGCAACTGTGACAAGAGCCTTGAAAGGAGGGCCCATGGAGCACTCAGGGGCTGTGATGGAACACTGAAATAATCCTGCATGTCAGGGAGGGTGAAGAGGGTAATTGACTTGTCTAATGACAGTCACAGGTATATTCTGATAAATTAAATTAAATGTGCACATGCAGATCTTAGAAAAAAATTAAAAATTTCAGGCCAGGCACAGTGGCTCCCACCTGTTATTCCAGCACTTTGGGAGACTGAGACAGGAGGATTGTTTGAGCCCAGGAGTTTGAGACCACTCTGGGCAACATGCTGAGACCCCATCTCTACAGACCATTAAAAAATTAGCTGGGTGTGGTGCACACCTGTGATCTCAGCTACTCAGGAGGCAGTGGCAAGAGGATGACTTGAGCCCAGGAGGTCGAGACTGCAGTGAGCTGTGATCGTGCTACTGCACTCCAGCCTGGGCTACAGAGCGAGACCTTGTCTCAAATAAATAAATAAATAAATAAATAAATAAATAAATAAATAAAACATTTTAAAGCACCGCTGATAAGCCAACAGTAAAATGAAATGAAATAATAATAATAATCACTTAACACAAGGCAATACATAGAAAGAGGATAAAGGAATAAAGAACAGATGGGGAAATGGAAAACAGCTAACAAGCTACTGCGTTTAAACACAACCACATCAACAATTACATTAAATGTAAGTGATATTAACAGAGATTCTCATTTTAGAGAATCAGCAAGGTGTGATAGGATGTCTATTTAAACCCTCTTTAAGTATAAAGACATAAAATTGTAAGACAAAATTCAAAGAATGCTAAGGAAACACTAGTCCAAAGTAAGCCTAAGTGTCTAATTAATATCAAGTTAGACTGCCTAAGGACTACAATTACCAGGTATAAAGGCATATAATATTGAAGAAGTTAATTTATCCAGAGAAAATATTATTCTTAAATGTGTATGCAACTAACAACAAAAGTTCAAGGTAAATCTGATGGAACTAAAAAAGAAAATAGATAAATCCAAAATTGTTTTTGGAGTGTTTAACACCCCTCTCTCATTAATTGATGGCATTATTAGACACGGTGAAATAAAAGTCCAGAAGCCCTGAACAGCCCTGCCATCCCAACTTGAGAGTATTGACATTTGCCGATTACTGCACCCACCTGCAGAGGGATACGGATAGTGTTCTAGTGCACACACAGTAGTGATCAAGACTGCACTCCTGGCCATAAAACACATGTTAACAACTATAAAGTCACTGAAATGACACTAAGTGTGTTCTCTGAACACACCAGAATTAAATTAAAATTCAGGAACACAAGGGTATCTTGACAATATCCAGTTATTTGAAAATTAAATGACAGTATTTTTCATACAATGGTCAAAGAAGAAATATCAGAAAGGTTATAATTTGTTATAATTGAATAAAATGTAGTAGAATTCATAAAATTGGTTAAGAGGCAGCTAAAGCAGTGCCTAGAGGAGACTTTATAGCCTTAAGATATTTATATTAGAAAAGAAAAGAAAGTTTCAATTCCACGATATAAGTTCCAGGATTATGAAACTAAAAAAGAATAGCTAATTAAATGCAAAGAAGGTGGAAAGGAAAATTATAAAGATTAAAAAAAGAAATAGAAAACAGAAAAATGTAGAGAAAATCAGTGACACCAAAACTAATCCTTTGAAAAGATGAATAGGATTTCTAAAACTCTAGCGTGATTAAGGAAAAAAAAGGAAATAGACAAATTTCCAATATTAGGAATGAAATTAATGATGTTATTATAAACTCTAGTGGTAATAAAAGCATAGGAGATATTAAAATAATGGTAAGGCAATATATTTGAGGGATTAAAAAGAAAGTTTCCAATCTCAACCAAGAATTAGATCAACAAAATCACCCTTAATTCACTAAAGAAATAAAATTACAGGACTGTACTTTTTCCCTGATAAAATTTACAAAACAATTTATGAAAAAATACTCATAATTCAGTACAATGTCTTCCAAAGAATAAAAGAGGAGAGATCACAATCTCAACTTATTTGATGAAACTGGAACTACTGTGAAAGCAAAACCATACAAAGACATTACAGGAAAAACATACTAAAGAACAATACTCCACATACACAGGGACAAATAAAATCACTAACACACTTTTGAGAAGTGAAATCCAGCAAAATGAGAAAAATGTAGGATAACTCATTGAAATTCATCCCAGAAATATAAGGTTGTTTCAACATTTGAAAATAAGTAGGTGTAGTTCCCAATATCAGTATGTTAAACAAGGGTCCAGAAGTGGTGGCTCACAACTGCAATATCAGCTCTTTGGGAGGCCAAAGCACGTGGATCACTCGGGGTCAGGAGTTCGAGACCAGCCTGGGCAACATGACAAAACCCCATCTCTACTACAAATTCAAAAATTAGCCGGGCATGATGGTGGGTGCCTGTAATCCCAGCATTCCCAGAAATTAAAATTAACAAAATACATTAACAATTGCATAAAAACTTTGAAATCGTTAGGGATAAAACTAAAATATATGTGTAAAAATTCTTTTGCTGAAAACTACTCTCGGCCAGGTATGGTGGCTCACGCCTGTGATCCTAGTACTTTGGGAGGCTGAGACAGGTGGATCACCTGTGGTCAGGCATTTGAGACCAGCCTGGCCAACATGGCAAAACCCCATCTCTACTAAAAATACAAAAATTAGCTGGGTGTGGTGGTGGGTGCCTGCAATCCCAGCTACTTGGGAGGCTAAGGCAGAAGAATTGCTTGACCCGGGGGGTTGGAGGTTGCAGTGAGCTGAGATTGCACCATCGCACTCCAGTCTGGGCAAAAGATTGAAACTCCATCTCAATTAAAAAAAGAAAAGAAAAGAAAACTACTATCAAATATTGTTGAGACAAATTGAGTAAATCTAAGTAAATTTCTTTTTTTTTTTTTTTGAGATGAAGTCTCGCTCTGTTGCCCAGTCTCAAGTGCAGTGATGAGATCTCAGCTCACTGCAAGCTCTGCCTCCCGGGTTCACACCATTCTCCTGCCTCAGCCTCCTGAGTAGCTGGGACTACAGGCGCCCGCCACCACACCTGGCTAATTGTTTGTATTTTTAGTAGAGACGGGGTTTCACCGTATTAGTCAGGACGGTCTGGATCTCCTGACCTCCTGATCTGCCTGCCTCCCAAAGTGCTGGGATTACAGGCTTGAGCCAACGTGCCTGGCCTAATAAATTTCTTAAGAAGAAATATGTATCGGGTTTATGGATATAAAAACTCAGTACAGTAAAATTGTCAATCATCACAAAACTGAATTATAAGTTTAACACAATCAAAATTACAGCAGCCTGTTTGTGTTGAAATGTACAAGGTCTTTCTAAAATGTATAAGAAAAACAAATGACCTAGAATAGCCATAGTGATTTTGAAAAAACAACTTTCCTGATTTCAGGACTTCTTGTAAAGGTAGAGCAATCCAGAGAGCATGCATTGGCATAATCATTGATATATAGATCAATGAAACAGAATACAAAGACTCTCAATGATTCTTGACCACTGAGCCAAGGTGGTTTAGTAAAAAAATATTCAATGAATAGTGCTGGAACAATTGAGTATCCATATGTACAAAAGTGAATTAGGATGTAAAACTCACACATCAAAGGTTAAAAGAAAAATGGGTAAGTCTGACTTAAATTAAAATTAAAATTAAATTAAAAATGCCTAACTTTTGAAAGACATTGTGAGATAAGTGAAGAAACAAGACACACAGGATAGAAGAAAATATTTGAAAAACACACATCTGATCAAAGACTAGTAACAAAATTACACAAAGAATTATTTAAACTCAGTAATAAAAAGACAAATACTGGCCGGGTGTGGTGGCTCAAGCCTGTAATCCCAGTACTTTGAGAGACTGAGGCGGGAGGATCCCATCAGGTCAGGAGTTCCAGACCAGCCTGGTCAACATGGTGAAACCCCGTCTCTAGTAAAAAACATACAAAGTCTAGCCAGGTGTCGTGACGGACACCTGTAATCCAGTACTTGGGAGGCTGAGACAGGGGAATCGCTTGGCTCTGGGAGGCAGAGGTTGCAGTGAGACGAGATTGGGTCGCTGCACCCCAACCTGAGCAACAAGAGCAAACCTCCGTCTGATAAAAAAAAAAGACAAATACTCCAATATATCATGGGCAAAATATTTGAACATTTAATCAAAGAAATATAGATGTTAAATAAGCATATGAAAAGATGTTCACTCTCATTAGTAATTTCATTAATTAATGAAATGCAAATTAAAGCCACAATGTGATATCATACCATGACACTTCCAGAATGCCTAAAAACAGGCAAATACAAAACAGTGTGGAGAAATTGGTGTGCTTATACATTGTTGTGGAAAATGCAAGGTGGAATAAGTAATTCTGAAAACAGTACGGTAATTTCTTACACGATTAAACATAAACTTATCATAAGCAGCAATTTCACTATTGTGAAATGAGACATAATAATGGAATTAATATTAAGTACTGATTTGCATGATGTGACATGAAATGAACACAACTAGTTTAGTGGTAATTCCCGTTATGGTGGAGGAAGCCGGTGTCCATCCACTTTTTAATAGATTAGTAAACTGTGGTACATGCATATAATGGAAAAGGACTTGGCACTCAGGTCGAATGCTTCCTACAATAGGACCGATGAATGTTAACAGCGCCGTGTAGAATTAAAGAAGTCAGACACGGAAGCTACATACGTATGACAGCAATGAGAGGTCATTCCGAAAAAGGCAAAATTAAGGATGGGAATCGGATCAGTGTTTACCAGAGGCTGTGAGTGGGGACATGAGATGGCTGCAGCGGTGAATAGAGGAACGTTTAGGGTGATGAAAATGCTCCATCTCTTGCTTTTGTCATGGTTAAAGGTCTTATAATACTTTGTCAAAGCTCATTGCATGGCACCCTTACAAAGAATAAATTTTACCAGTTGTCAATGACTCCTCTAACAAGGTGATTAAAGAGAAAATAAAAATTCCCACCTTACTGTGGTAAATGGATAGTAAAACAAGTAAGAATCCCTGCAGCGGGAGCCAGCGAGGTTGCCTGGTGCAAGGACTGTCTAGGATCACTTCGCCATCTAGTTTGATGAAATGAGTTGAGACGCCCAATACCGTTGTGACACTCTCCAGCACTCAATAAATATCAGCTATTGTCGTATGCACTTAGTGACAACCCTCAAATATTTTACCAATGTTACATTGTAGTAAGATGAGTTGTACAGTATCATCTCCACTTAAGCAAGATGGTTGTTCTGTCTCCTCCCACGCCTGAACTATTCATCCTATTAAGGGCAGCTGAAGACAGGGCTGCGGGTTCTGTCCCATGCTAATAACAGCAGTGCCCCCCCCCCCCCACCACCGGAAGGCCTTAAGACCTCTCTTCTCTGATTTTACAGATAGAAAGTTTTCTTGGGCTGATGCTGGCATTGTCTGCAGAGGCAAAGGAATAGATGGGCTGACCTCCTCCTGCTCCCTGAGATTTTAGATACCTTTGGAAATGGATTTAAAACAATGGCTTCACCCATCCATTCCAGTAAGAGTAACTCGGCGTTCACTTTTGTCTCAATTTTATTCACATTTATTCATATTCCTTTTGCATAACATATTCTGCACGAGCTATTGTCTTTTACCAAAGTTTGTGGTTTATTCATTTTTTACTGTCTTGGACTCCTTGATTTTTTACTTTTATCTTAAACAGTGATTTAGCATCTCTGTACTGGTGACTTTCTCTTGATACCTAACTGAATGCTGTACTGGATCCTATGCCCAAGAGATCATGTGAGAGTCTGCTTGCGTTTAATATGTTTAATGGAAATTTAATGTTCTCACAATTGTTTTTGCCCTCCCAGTAGCGCTGAATTATTTATGAATAACCTCAAATCTCTCTAAGTAAAACATGGTGCTTTTAACAAGCCAGCGATCACAGTTCCGTCAGGGAGACGGTGGCTGAGGACGCCAGGCCTGACACTTGAGTGCTGCGTTTCCCTGAGTACCAATTATGGTTCCTGTAACTTGGGCAGCATCAGAGAAGGGCTGCTCCCTCCACCCCACCTTGCAAAAATGATTTTGTTATATGAAAACTCTCATGCACGCGCACACACACACACTCTCTCTCTCTTCTTTGTAAAGGTATCTCTCCGTCCGTACTTTGCGGGACAGTGAAGCCAGAGGGGCATGAGCCCTGTGAGTGCCGTCCCTGCCCCAGGGCGACCTCGGCAGTGCATGTGTGTGAGGCCCAGGGGTACACAGATCCTTCAGTGCCCCAGTGTGCCACCTGCCTGCCTTGGAGGTAGCCTTGCTCCCTAGGATGTGTCCAAGAAACTAAACCAATGAGCAGATTTGGATTTCAGCTCCTCACCTGATGATGGCCCCAGCCTGCTTTACTATGAAATGGAGCACACCAGTGATTATTGTAAAAGGCTTTTGTGAAGGTTCTGGGAAATTTTCCCGATGTTCGTGGCCACCGGCTCACACGTAGAAGATGCTGAATGAGTAGTAGCTGTTTCTGGCATTATTGTATTGGACCCTTTAGAATAACATTGGTGTAAATGCCCTTTATTTTGTCCCAACCAATGGAACCATAAGGAAAAGGGCAATGAGTTTTGAAGGGAGAATTCTACTGAACAACTCCTCATTTTTCTTTGTTTGGGTAGGGGTGGCACCAAAAGGGTCACGTAGATTTTGCTCTGGTATTAAAGTTTATGTGTTAGTTCCATAATCTGAGGAATATTTACTGGGCATATCTCAGGTGTGCTGTGACTGTGACGTCTCTCTCCGTGGCCCTCTCATGTGCTACGGACTAGACAGGACATGAGTGCGGGGAACCCGGCCATGATGACTGCAGTACTCAGAACCATTCTCTGTTCTTGTATCAAGTGCTGGTTGGTTTCTCCTATGAAGGAGATCGTGTTATAACTTAGGAAGATATCGGAGCCGGCGAGTCTCTGTACTGCAAGAGACATTACAGGATTTCAAGAACGGGGCTGAACCGTGACCAAGAGATGTTTCCGAAAGTGAGTTAGAATTAAAAGGCATGAGGAGAAATTGTCTTATGTTTTTGTTTTAAAAATGTTTCTGTGTTCCTTTTCAATGTCAGCAACTTTGCAAAATAAAATAAAATCAATGCTCAGCCTACCCTTGCTATTCTTCATGGGAGACAGGAGTGACTTCTCCTTTCTTCTTTCTTCTCATTTGGACAGAGCCACTCAGGGCTGAGGAGGCGAGAACACAGAACCCACGTTCCAGGTGCTATGTTCTGGGATTACAGGCCTGAGCCACTGCACCCAGCCCCTCTTCTATTCATATCTCCTGGTGGGGGGCTCTGATGGCATCAGCTCGTGTGGGGAAGCTTCCCGTTGTAATGTAATCAGCAAATGGAAGCCGTGTCCCTTTGAACCTTTGCCATCACTTCTGTGTGTGGTAAAATCAGGGTGGAAACCGGACCATTCCATTCCTTGTACGGAGAGTGAAAATGACCCTGCATGTCAATCAGAAACCATGTAACAAACCTGCAGTTTCTACACATGCATCCCAGAACTTGAAGTAAAATTTTAAAACAGGAAAAAAAAAAAAAAAAGAAGGAAATCATGCCTAGGTAGCATGACCAAGCATTCTCTCTTCCACTTGATGAATTTTTATATAAGTTTGTGTGTGGAATATCTGAGCATGCCCACAACTAGCAGGCTGCAGATTTTCAGCCCTCAGTCAAGGTAGAAACAGATGAAAATTTGAAGGGGCCCAGCACGTGGCTCACGCCTATAATCCTAACACTTTGGGAGGCTGAGGTGAGCAGATTGCCTGAGCTGAGGAGATCGAGACCAGCCTGGGCAAAATGGTGAAACCCCATCTCTACTAAATATAGAAAATTAGCTGGGTGTGGTGACACGCACCTGTAGTCCCAACTACTTGGGAGGCTGAGGCAGTAGAATTGCTTGAACTCAGGAGGTGGAGGTTGCGGTGAGCCGAGATTGTGCCACTGCACTCCAGTCTGGGTAACAGAGCGAGACTCTGTCTCCCAAAATATGTAGATAAATAAATAAATATATAAATAAATAATTTGAAGGAAGCCTTTCCTGTCAGAGTTCATCTTCTTGAAAAACAAGGAAATTAATATTATTTTCATCAGTTGCATTTCCTGTGTGAGTATAATCTGCATGATGACATAGATGTCATTCCTAATTTCAAAGAAGAAACCACAGGCACATTGAAAATGTCACAGGCATAAAGTCAATTTAAATATTCAAAAATTTACCATAAACCTTTCCTGTACCCTGAAATGTAGGCATTGTGAGGAGCTTTAGGGCAGTTGGCAGCAGATGTAAAAGTTTGCAATTGTGGTGGAGGAACGGACCATCTAAACAGGGTAGTCAGAAATGTAAATAAATACCCAGAGAAAAGGATGTGTTAGTGGGGATGTGTTTACAAAATATAACGGAAATAAGTGATTTACTTTATTTTGGTAAAAGTTGGATCAGTTTATCACACAGGTAATATTTGAATTGGATCCTGAAGAGTTTGGATCCTGAAGAATTTGACGAGCGTAGATGAGTTGGTCTGTGAAGAGGAGGCGGCCTGCGGTGGGTGAGTGCCATTCACGTCTGTCAGAGCCTGATGCACCAGCGGAAGTGGGTGCCGGTCTCCCCCTGTCCTCAGAGCTGAGCTTCAGGGCCAACGGGGCAAGTGGCTCAGGACCCACTCAAGGTGCCTGTGGTGGGAGGACAGCCCAGCCCTCTGAGATGAACGAAGAAAACACATGCCAGTGAGTTTTAAAGCTGAAGGCTGGAAAGCTTTTCTCCATTGCACGGCTCTGAGATACTGGCTTGGTTTTCACAGGAAAATCAGCTGTGTGTGGGGTGTCCTCTGAGATTCTCCTAATTGCTTTGCAGGTCTAAACATACCGCACGATGCTGTCAGGGATTGCTATGGATAGCCAACTCCATTCTGCTGAACAAAACCAGTAATTTGGAAAAATTACAGCCCTGGATGCCACCATTGGCACCACAAGGGCGGCCTCCCTGGTAACTGCTAAAAAAAGAAAAATAAATAAATTGGCGGCACACTAGGCCAAGGAAGGCGTCTGTTTAAGTGTGGAATATGACAATCCTTTAGGAAAAAAAGCAAAATAGAAAACTGACTGAATTTTTGATGATTTAACCTAGGACAGTGGGGTCTTAGAGGGCTGTGGCTATTTCATTTGGAATAGTTATTTTGTCACAAAAAGGGCAAATTCAGCCTTACCCATTTGCAAGCACGGTTTAGCAACTCGTTCCTAATGGCACCTTCCTCTGAATAGCTGGTTAGCCATGGAACAGATATTTATGGGGCCTGTGGTTCATCTTGCCAGAGATTCATACAAACGCAGGTGTGTGGACACATCTGAGCTCTACAAGCCAAACGCCCGTACCCAGCACCACTGTGTTTTCTATCCAATCCCCTCTCCGGAATTTTGCAGAGTCTCAGAGAGGAGAGGCATCTTCACTCGAAAGTTCTTCTACTTGCCCCATTCTTAATATTCTGCACTGAGGGAAAAGGATTATTCTGGCTCAAGGCTTTTCTCTCTCAGACGAAATGACGCGGCATAAGATTCATCACCAGGTGAGCGAACTCTAGGGGCACAGACGGGACAGCTGTCCCCATCAGAGGCAGAGGAGAGTGAGACGGACTATTATTTTCCTTTCAGAGTCAGCAAGCTTTAACATAACAGTGATGTAAGCTGCCTCCTCTCCTCCTCTTATTCTCTAAAAGTGCATGGCCACGGCTGTGCAAAGTCTCTTTGGATTAACTCAGTCTCTCAGGCCACTGCATAGGCAAATATGCTTATGTGTATCTGCCAAGCAGGATTTTAGTAAAAAGCACAAGCCAGGAAAACACCAGACTGAGTCTTCGTCGTGGGTACAGGTCAAGACAGTTCCGTGGCCACGTAGACCAGGCCTGGTTTCCCATTTCCGTGATTGTCTTTCAGATATGTAACATCAAGAGTCATGTTGCACCTGACACTTCTTATTATTTTTTTTCATATTGTTTATCTCATGTGGTCTTACATCCAGAGACTGAGCTGTTGTGTCATATTCTGGAAGCATTCCAGGTCACTATTGCTCTTCTTTTCAAAAGGTTGTGGGAAAACAAGATATAATTCCAGGCTAAGTTCTCGTGAGGATCTAACCTTTCTATACCACAATGCCTCTGAGACCACACACAGGCTGCGACTTGTTTTCCCGCCATTTCCAAAGGTGCTTTCTCATTTTGAAATCTTAATGCTCAGGTAGAAAGACAGCAGTTTTGGAGGAGAAAAGAGGTGTACCCTGAAACTCAACAGCATATTTTGTTGGGGGATTGTCCACTCATTGCCATGAATTCAGAACTTGCCTTTTTAAATTCCTCATTATGGCTGCTGGTCATACAATTGAGGCTTTCCTCCTTCCTGTCCATTTACTGATTACATTACAATGGGAAGCTTCCACACACAAGCTGAAGCTGTAAGAACCGCCCCATCACCAGGAGATATGAATAGGAAATGGGCTGGGTGCAGTGGCTCATGCCTGTAATCCCAGAATTTTGGGAGGCCAAGGTGGTAGGATTGCTTGAGGTCTGGAGTTCAAGACCAGCCTGGGCAACATAGCAAGACCCATCTCTACAAAAAATAAAAATGAAAATTAGAGATGTGTGGTGGCACACACATCTGTAGTCTCAGCTGTTAGGGAGGCTGAGGTGGGAGGATGCCTTGAGCCCAGGAGTTAGAGGCTGCAGTGAGCCGTGATCCCACCACTGCACTCCAGCCTGGGTGAGAGAATGAGATCCTGTCTGAAAACAGAAAAGAAATGAAAAGGTCCGTGAAGTATCTGAGGGTTTAGGATGAAGCGTAACTTCTTGAATATAGTGTTTTATCCTTCCTATTAAGCGGAAATTAGTTGCCACATTTGAAAGCCTCAATCTGAACAGGAAATATGCAGTTTAGTGTGTGAACAAAAGCAGTAAATACACTCGTTTACCACAGGGCTTGGCCCCAGCTCCCAGCCTCCGGCTGTCCAAGTCCCCCCACTGCCCGGCCTGAGCAGAGCATTCACAGGATGCTGCGTTTTCCCCTGGGAGCACTTCCCTTCTGCCCCTCCAGAGGCCCTTCCCTCGTGATATTGTGCTTCCAGTTACACACAGGAAGAACACTGCCATGACCATTACTTACACAACCAGTTTTGCTGTTGCGATGCCCAAATGTTAACACATATTGGATTTTTATTACTGCATGTCAGGCACCATGCTAAGGACTTGCATGAGATCATAACCACACGTGGTGGAGAATATTACCCTACTCATTTTGCAGGTGAGAAAACCGAGGCTGGGAGGCTTAAGGTAGTTGCCAGAGGCACCTATTTTTCAAGCGTGACTCCAGAAGCCACGTCTGCCTCCAGAACCCAAATTGCTCTGCCTTTCTGATGGAAGTATCCCCTACCACCTAGACACAGCCACATATCTGAGCAAAATGAAACAATCAATCAAACAAAAAGGCCTCATTGCACATTCCAGGATGGTTGGTGTCATCAATAATGAATGTGTCTGTGCATGAGTGAGGCTTATGGTTGGGCAAAACACTCAGCCAACCTCCTGCAGAACCTGATTCTCCAATGTGTGGTATTTACTAATGAAGCAGGGAGCTGTAGCGTCTGTGGGGAAAATGTCTACAACTGCAGTGAACAAGTGAGAATTTATCTGATTCATAAAACGGGCACCTGCAGCCTTAGTACCCTGGGCCAGTGTTAAACAAACGTTTTCCAAACAGTAAAATCCAGGAAGCTCTGAAGCACTCTAGCGAACAGAAGCCCATTTCCTGCACCGTCTTTCTGGGCCCAAGTCGATTTACTGCTCAGTCTCTTGGGAAGGGTCACAGCAGAGGCAGCTGTGCAGTCAGGGCACAGAGAGGCGGGCTGGAGACTCGGGCAGTGCCACAAGTTGATGAGCCAGTGGCCAAAGGACAGTGCCGGGCACCTCTCGGGGTCTCTCCTTCCTCCAAGACAGAACCAAGGAATTTATATGGGTGTTCTCTCAACCTCAGACCGACTTCAGGTCAGACGCTAGACATGTGGAGGCTGTGGCTTCTCTGAAACCGAGCCTCCTCTGTGTCCTTTCCCACACCCCTCACCACCATGGAGCCTTTTCCTCTCAAAGCACTTGAAGCGGGGAACTTTCTGGGGGAAACTCATAAGGCTGGGAAGGAAAGCTCTTTAGAACTGTTCTTCCTAGAAAAGCTCTTCCTTTATGTGCAGTGGAAGAAACTACTTTAACCACTAGCAGATGTGAAAAGCTAAGTTGTTTTGGAAAATCATTAAATTTGTTTAAAAATTGTAAAATGGTAGATAATTATAATTTTAAAAGGGGAGAAAAGCAGATAATGCCATAAACAGCCAAATGCCCCCCTCCCCAAAACCACAATTATTAATACCACATAATAATAATTATGGCCCTCAAGTTTTAATACAGTAAGTAAAAGATTACAGATAAAATTAGAATCTTCAGCATAGTGATAGTTCACCGTCAAAAATAAAAAAGAATCGTTCTGATCTCTGATTTACGTGTAAACTATGGATGTCACATTTGTCTGTCTTCTCCCTAATCTATAATCTATCCATCTATCGTATCATATCTATCTATCTATCTATCTATCTATCTATCTATCTATCTATCTATCTACCTTCCTATCTATCTACTATCTATCTATCTATCTATCTATCTATCTATCTATCTATCTATCAATCATTTAGTTATCTAGTTATCTCTATCTATTGCCTATCATCTCTATCCATCTATCTATAATCTATCAATCATCTATTATCTATCATCTCTCTATCATATCTATCTAGTCTAACATCTATCTATCCATAATTTTCTATCTATTCATTTGTCATCCATCTAATCTATCATCTTTCCATCTACTTAACATCTACTTATCTATCTCATCTATGTGTCTATGATCTATTTATCTGTCATCTGTGTCATCTAAGCTATCTAACATCTATCTATCCACCTAATACCTATCTATCTCATCTCTCTATGTGTCTACGTATCTATCTACTATTTAGGTATCACCTATCTATCTATGTATCAATCTGTGCCTCTATCCTTCATCTCTTTATCATCTATATATCCACTGACCCAACTGTCTCTGAACTGTGGTTCATATTTATTAGCTGTATTGAGATAACTAGAATCAGGGAAGAAAACCTGACTTGGCTGCTGAGATGTTCTCAGTCAAAACACCTCAGACTTTGTAAAACGTCACCCCCGCCCAGCAGAACATGTGGAATTGTATCACATCCGAAAAGTGTTTAATGAGCTGGTTAGTAAGGAGGCTGGCCTGCTTCAGCTGCAGGTCCCATCCCTTGTCAACAGCAAGTACTGAGCAACGGCACTCCTCATTTCTTCACTGGTGCTTTTTAGACAACGGTGTGTATGGAAGCAGGGTTGTGGGAAGCTAAAAGCCCTGTAAAAATGTGGTCTAGCATCCCAGTCACCTCCTCCTGGGAGGGTTTGGCTTCCTGCCATTTCTGTTCTGAGGCAGGCACTGGCACGCTTGTTTCTGATCCTGGCTGGCGAGTGGCAGAGGGCATTCCAGTTATTATGGAAATTCACTGAGGGGAGAGGCACCTTGCCACTTCATCTCCGCCCTGCACGGCACCTTCACAGTCCCATGCAGATGAGGGCTGTTCAATAAATACTGTGGATTGAGCCAAGAGGAGATGACAGATAACTGCAATTAACATGAGGCGGATGACACATGGCACCAGTCATTTTATTCGATTATTGAATCAGAAAGATCTCACAAATAGTACTTACATATAGTCCATGGGACAATAAAAATTCCACAAAATTTTAATTTGAAAGAGAGAGGGCCATAGGTTCTTTTGCCACTCCTTTCCGTCTTATCTCAAATAGCTTTGCGGGTCCTTCTGTGCCCTCTGTTCCAAGCAGAAATTTCTTCCCCACAGTGAGCTGTCCCCTTAATCTCCTCCACTTCAAAGGATGCGTAATAGTTTCACACACCTCTGTGAGTGACTGGGAAGATCTTGGAACCTCTGCGAGCAGCTGGCAAGATCTTGGAATACCAGCTTCCTTCCTACTTCCCTCTCCAGTACACAGTCCATGTCTTTCATACCAACTTAAAGTCAGAGTTATATCTGGTAGCATTGCACAAGCCATGATTGCACGGCTATTGCTATCTGTGAAAAGATTCATTTGGATCTTTGGCGTGTATATTTCAGAATCCTGTATGCTCTTGGGTTTCTATAGATCCTGTGGCTTCTACTTTTGCATGGCTCCATTGTTTCATGTTTAGTACTGCTGAACAAAAGAAGAGGTTTTCTCCTTGCTTCATTTTCTGTTTTCATGTGGTTGCTTCTTGTTCCCCCCACACAGCAGCAAGAATACTGCACAGTTCTTGTTCAGGAACACAGAAATTATGCAAAATAAACCAAAGTACCAACAAAAATATGAGGCCTTCTTGCTCTTTTCGTAGGTAATACAATTGGTGTCTGAATCATTTGACTTACAAGGGGCAGTAAAAAATTTTGTGTGTGTCTGTTAATCAATAGTTAACGCATTAATAAATATTCTAAACGTAGCAGGAATGGTGGTTGTTTTGCATGTGATTAGTTGTTTTCTATTTAATAACTTTCTTTTGCTCTGCTATATTTAATCATGACATAGAGTGTCTCCGTCATATTAACTGTTGAATCCTTGCTAGGATGATTGGATTAGTCATCTGATGAGCTTATCCTGTAACTGTTTTGTGCCTTTACTGGGTTTCATTGCACTATGATTCAGTTACATGAAAACTGCAATTTACCTGTAACTGACTCATCCAGGCTCAATTTCATTCTGAATTTGGCTTTTTAGAACAAACGATTCAAGAATAAATTTATACCAGAAGTGCACTCATAGAAACAGATTACTAGGGTTTCTGAAGTGAAATCTAAATAATTCTGCCCTGAGAAATCACATCTACTTCAAATAATCAAATATACGTTTAGTTTCAGCCACCAATCACCTTCTAAGGAGGAGCCATCTACAGACACTCTTTTAGGAATACAAAAACTGTTTATGTTATGTAGAATCATCACTCCTTCGAAACCACTAATGACTAAGCATAAAGAGGTTTGCAAAATAAGCAGTATGTTATTAGTAACTGGGCATAATCGATCATCATTTATTGGCATAAATAATAAAGACAACAACGTGGTCCATCTTCGATCAAGGGCAGAGTATTATGGAAGAGGAGCACGGACTCTGGACTGCTCCTGTGATGCCACAGAAATGCACAGCTCCACCGGCTCCGTGGGTCCTGGTCATGGTGGCCCACGTCTTCCCTGCCTGTCCTTACCCTGGGAACCAGTTTGACAGAGGCACAGCCTGCACAGAACTCATGTCTACTCGTATTTCATAGATGGAAGCCCTGAGACCTGTCCTTACCCTGGAAAAGAGTTTGACAGAGGCACAGCCTGCACAGAACTCGTGTCCACTCGTATTTCACAGTTGGAAGCCCTGAGACCTGGTGAGGACCCTTGATGCAACCATCTCAAAGTTAAGAGAGCTAGAATATTTAACAAGCAGCACCAGGGATGAGGCAGGATTGAATCCAAGGTGATTTCCTGCTGTGCCAATTGGGATTTTTTTTGCATTAATTGTCCTGCATTCCATTTTCTTCATCCTTTACAATGGAGATGACAATGCCCATCCATCTCAAGAACGGTCGGAACTCAGTGAGATAGTGGAAAGCACCTGGCATAAGGCGGTTTACACAAGATCATCAGCCAATAGCTCTGCTCATAGTTAATGCATTGCATTGACAATTTTGATTGTGTAGTGAGTTTGACTTGAATTACCCTATTTAATCTTTATACTGACAAAAAACAGTATAAACTCCATTTTGCAAATGAGAAAACTAAAGTTTGAAGACACCTGATAATTTGAAGCTGTGCAGGAATTTGACCAAGGCCAAGTTAAACTAAGAGAAGCTGGGACTGGCCCAGAACACTCCACCCAACAGCTGAGGCTTTCTCCCCAGTGACACACCAAGGACGTCATTGCTGTCAGGGGCACAGAGGCTTCAGAGATCCCCTGCCTCTCACTATCCCAGCTGGCTGGGGAGTTTCCCAGGTCCTCCACCCACCACGATGCCAGCAAAGGCTTTCAATCTGGATAAAGACCTTGATGTTTCATATCAGAAAAAGACCCTGTTGTGGTCTGTGTTTCATAAATGAGCCTTCATGTTGAGGAGGCGAATTCAGCAAAAGGTTGGACAATCAGGATGATGTGACAAGTACGGGCACACCTTGATTCATGGAGCTTCACTTCATGGCACTTCACAGATCATGTATTTCTTACAAATTGAAGGTTCGTGACAACCCTGCATCGTGCAAGTTTATCAACGGCGTTTTCCCACCGTGTGTGCTCGCTTCGGGTCTCTATGTCACGTTTTGATAATTCTCCCAATGTTCTGAAGCTTTTCATTATTCTGGTTTAGTGCTCTGTGGTCAGTGATGTTTGATGCCACTGCTGTAATTGTTTTGGGGCACCACAGATCATGACCATAGAAGGTGGCAAACTTCATGGATAGATGTGTCTTCTGACTGCTCCACTGATCTGCCTTCTCCTGTCTTCCTCTGTCTCCTCAGGCCTCCTTATTCCCTGAAATACAACAATATTAAAAGTCGGCCTCAGTCAGTAACCCTACAATGAACTCTAAGTGCACAAGTAAAAGAAAAATTTACACTTCTCTTCCTTTAAATGCAAAGCTGGAAATGATTAATCTTAGTGAGGAAGCCATGTTGAAAATTGAGACAGACCAAGAGCTAGGCCTCTTGTGCTGAACAGCCCAGTGGCCCGTGCAAAGAACAAGTTCTTGAAGAAGTTAGAAGTATCATGCCAGTGAACACACAGATGATAAGAAGTGAAACAGCCTCATGGCTGAGATGGAGATCTGATAGAATATCAAACCACCCACAGCATTCCCTTAAGCAGAAGCTGAATTCAGAGCAAGGCCATAACTCTCTTCGATTCTGCAGAAGCTGAGAAAGGTGAGGAAACTGCAGAAGAGGAGTTTGAAGCTGTGAGGTTGAGGGAAAGAAGCCATCTGTGTAACGTAAAAGTGCAAAGTGAGGCCGCATGTGCTGAGGGAGAAGCTGCAGCAAGTTCTCCAGAAGATCTAGCTGAGATTATTGATAAAGGTGGCTACTCTAAACAACAAGTTTAAATGTAGATGAAATAGCATTCTATTGGAAAGAAAATGCCATCTTGAACTTTCAGAGCTAGAGAGGAGAAGTCAATATCTTGCTTCAAAACTTCAAAGGACAGGCTAACCTTCCTGTTAGGGGCTCATACAGTTGGTGACTTAAACTTGAAGCTGATATTTATTTATAACTCTGAAAATACTAGAGCCCTTAAGAATTATGCTAAATCTATGCTGCCTGTGCTCTAGAAATGGAAAAACAAAGCTTGGATGACAGCACATCTGTTTACAGTATGGTTTACCCAATATTTTAAGCCCACTGTTGAGACCTACTGCTCAGAAAAAATCTTCCCTTCAAATTGTTACTGCTCATCGACAATGCACCTGGTCACCCAGGAGCCCTGATGGAGATGTGCAGGAGATTAATGCTGTTTTCATTCACGTGCCTGGTAACACAGCTTCCATCCTGCAGCCTAGGGATCAAGGAGTCATTTTGACTTTCAAGTCTTATGATTAAAGAAACACATTTCAGGCTGGGCACGGTGGCTCATGCCTGTAATCCCAGCACTTTGGGAGGCTGAGGTGGGTGAATCACCTGATGTCAGGAGTTCAAGACCAGCCTGAGCAATATGGTGAAACCCCATCTCTATTAACAATACAAAAATTAGACAGGCTTGGTGGTGGGCACCTGCAATCACAGCTACTCAGGAGGCTGAGGCAGGAGAATTGCTTGAACCCGGGGGTGGAGGTTGCAGTGAGCCAAGACTGTGCCACTGCACTCAAGCCTGGGAGACAGAGTGAGACTGTCTCAAAAAAAAAAAAAAAAAAAAAAGGAAATACATTTCAAAAGGGTATAGTAGCCATAGACGGTGAGTCCTCTGATGGATCTGAGCAAAGTAAATCAAAAACCTTCTGGAAGGGACTCATTCTCCTAGGTGCCATCAGTAACACTAGTTATTTATAGAACAAGGTCCAAATATCAACATTACCAGAAATTTCAAAGAAGTTAATTTTCAACCCTCATAGATGAGTTTGAGGGATTGAACACTTTGGTGGAGGGAATAACTGCAGAAGTGGTGGAAATAGCAAGAGAACTGGAATTAGAAGTGGAGCCTGAAGATGGTACTGAATTGAAATCTCATGAGGAAACTTGACTGGACATGGAGTTGATTCTTAGGGATGAGGAAAGAAAGTGCTTTTTTTTTTTGGGTTGGAATGTACCCCTGGTGAAGATGCTGTAAACATTGTTGAAATGAGAACAAAGGATTGAGAATATTACATATGCTTAGTTGAAAAAGCAGCAGCAGAGACTGAGAAGATTAACTGCAATTTTGAAAGAAGTCCTACTGTGGGTAAAATGGTATCAACAACATCACAGGCCACAGAGAAATTTTTCATGAAAGGATGAGCCAGTTGATGGTGCAAACTTTAACAAATTGCCACAGCCACCCCACCCTTCATAACCACCACCCTGCTCAGTCAGCTGCCATCGCCATGGAGGCAGGACCCTCCAGCAGCGAGCGATCATGTCTTGTGAAGGCTCAGACAATCCTTAGCATTTTGGGGGCAATAAAATATTCTTTAGTGAAGATAGCACTTTTTCCTGACATGATGCTCTTGCACACTTAATAGACTATGGTATGGTGTAAACATAACTTTTAGATGCATAAGAAATCCAAAAAAATAATGTGACTTGCTTTGTTGTGAGGTTCGCTTTCTTGTGGTGTTCTGGATCCAAACCCACCATATCTCTGAGGTATGTCTATGTAAAGTTGACCTTCAATATTCATGGGCTCCACATCTGTGACTTCAACCAACCACAGATCAAAAATATTTGGGAAACAAAAAACGGAGTCTATACTGAACATGTACAGATATTTTTGGTCATTATTTCCTAAACTACATAGTATGACAACTTTTTACATAGCACTTACATTGTATTCAATATCATAGATAATCTAGAGATGATTTACAGTCTGTGGGAGGATATATGTAGGTTACCTGCAAATACTACACCATGTTCAATAAGGGATTTGAGCATCCGAGGGTTTTGGTATCTGTGGGAGGTCCTGGAACCAATTCTTCATGGATATTGTGGGATGACTGTGCAATGATACGGACAGGTAACGAAGAGGGAAGTAAAGATTTGGAGACGGAATCGCTGATGTTTATTTAGTGTTTTATACACCAAGCCCCGTGCATGGTGAGTTTCTTCACATGTAACTTCATATGCAATTCCCAGGATGGCCGTATGAAGGCGCCTTCATCTTCTCTGGTTTGAAAATAAGGAACCAAGCCCAGAACACTTCAGCAACTTGCCTACATTTGTCCAGTGGGTTCAGGAACTAGTTAGACTTTCAACCCCAACTTCCACTCCGCCTTTGGCATTTTTTTGATTTCAACCAGCTAATTTTAACAGTAACAGGGTAACATAGAACTTCCCAAAATACATCCACACTTGCCTGGATGTGTGCAAAGGCAGCTGAATGTGGAAATATGCTTCTTTCTCCGAGGTTTTTGTTGTTCTTTTTTTCTGTCTGCTTTGGGGCTTCCTCAGGTCTTCCTCTCCTCAGGATGCCTGGGTAGCTTGCTGACGAGTTACTCATGATCTGAGCCATTTCTGCATCCACGAAGTGGTAGGAAGTGGTAGTGCTTTTTTCAATTTTTACTTTTAGCTAGGACCCTAGTAGAAGATTGATTACTTTATTTAATAATCCATCCACTACACAATCTATCAATGTAACCAAATTGCACATGTATCCCATAATTTTTTACAAACAAAAAATGTGTAAATAAACTAAAATGTTCCATAAAAAAGGATTTGTTCCTCTCCTGTATCATCTCTTTCCAAATTTCTTGTTTGGAATTCCTCAACAGTGGATATAGGGAAATACCACTATAACCAACTAAATATAATATGTATGCATACACAAAAACATATATACATATACAATTACGCACTTACATAAATTATATACCTATAATTTCAGAGAATACCTTTTGACTCCTCTCTTCATTCAGTGTCTATAACATAAAGTGAATGGGATGTGGTGCTTGGCTTTTTGCAAAGATAAATGTTTCCTTTTCAGTTTAATGGTTGTTCCTAAAAGTAAGATGAGATTGATTTGAGTTATATGACATCAGGTCCAAACATGGCTATTATTTAATAACATCCTGTAATTCTGAAAGTTCTCTAGTGAAGGACAAACAGTTAAAACCAGCTTAATGAAAAAAAAATTCATTCTAATCAGCCTACTTCATTTTATTTGTAAAGAAATATTCCAACTGCAATATATGCATGTAAATACACACCATATAATGCTTTTAAATGGAAAAAAAAGTTCTTGCAGTTGTTAAAATGGCAAGGAAGACTTTTTTCTAGACTATTGGAAAGGGGGTAAAGATTAAACTAAATTCCAAACACAGTAAGAACGAGTGGGGATTTATAGTCAAGAGGCAGAGTGCGGGCTCTGTGCATGACAAATCACCAAAGAGGAGGCTTCCAGAATAGGGTGACTCTCTCTACACAGACCTAGCAGAATTCTTGCCAAAACTGGGCTCAGTAAGGACACACGAGAAAGTCCAAGGTCAAGGTCACGTGGAGAAGAGAACACAGAGGAGCCAGACTAACATTTGGTCGAGGAGAGAGCCTTTGTCAATGTACATAAATAAATACTAAAATGTACATAAATGCTACATAAATACTGCAATGTACATAAATACTGCAGTGTACATAAATACTAAATAAATCTTGAAATGTACATAAATACTAAATAAATACTGAAATACACATAAATGATAAATACTGAAATGTACATAAATAATAAATACTGAAATGTACATAATACCACATAAATACTGTAATGTGCATAAATACTACATAAATACTGCAATGTACATAAATACTGCAGTGTACACAAATACTACCATGTACATAAATATTACAATGTATATAAATAGTACATAAATACTACAATGTACATAAATACTATATAAATACTAGTGTACATAAATACTATAGAAATACCACAATGTACATAAATATTAAATGTACAGAAATACTGCAATGTGCATAAATACTACAAAAACATTAAAATGTATATAAGTACTACAATGTACATAAATGCTACATAAATACTCCATCAATACTACAATGTACTTACTACATCAATACTACAATGTACATGAATACTACGTTAATACCACCATGTACATAAATATACACTGTACATAAATAGCACACTATAGCATGGTAAAAATTCCATTCATTTCAAGTTCTTCCTATATATGCAATTATACAATTTACATTTTACTTTTCCCTGCTATACTGAGAGGTCTTTCTTTTCACGTTTAGTCAGCTCAAACTTCTTATTCTAGACTTTTAGCAAATGTGATACAAACAGGACCAAAATCCTCAAAAACGTCTCTCCTCAAAGGTCTTTGTCCTGAGTTTCTAGAATGCATTAAGTTATTGTGTATCACTAATGTATTCTTGTCAGGGGATGATTTTGGAGACATCTGACATTTAAGACAGATGCTAATGAAAACATAAGTTTATTTTTACCTTTCCTATTAAAAATCAGTTTTGGTAAATGAACATGACCTTTGCTTCTTTTCATAGAAATTCATCCCAATGTCAACCAAGGTGCCACCTGACCCCCCAAAATGCTCCTCCTTGCCACCTCGTTTTTGTTCACCAGGAGCAGCACAGATACCCACTGCTGTTGACAGAGGATGTGCGACTTACATTTTCAGGAATTTAACTCAGGCTGCGCCTAATTCTTGGGAGAACAAGGTCCCTCTTGGTGCATTCATCTTTAATCACATGGCATAAAATTTTTTCTAGCTCAATCTGCACCTCCTCAATTATTTCCAAGTATTCCCACAAGGCACTCACTTCTCCCAAGATATTTTTAATGACCTTCGTGTTGAAATATGGACAATGGCTCTTGTAGAATCCAAGGACACATAGGTCAACTGTCCAGATTCCTGGACTCCATCAGAGACCTGCTGCGTGGCCTCTCAGGGTCCAGGGCGTGTTTCTCTCTTGCAGCCCAATCCCAGACGCTTCCTGAGATGGAGGTATGGCTTATGTGGCAACAGGTCCATCACTGCAGGGCATGGCCAGTGGGAGGCCCCACGACATCACCCCAGTCCCTGTGACCTGCACGTGATGTTGTCTTGTGTGGCAAAAGGATCTTTGCAGGTGTCCTGAAGATTATGGAACCTGAAAATAGATTGCCTTGGGTTGTTCAGGTGGGCCCTATTTAACCACAGGGCCTTTGAAAGCAGACAGTTGCCCTGGGCCGAAGGCAGGGAAAGGGGTAGGAGAGTCCACCCGGGAGAGGCTCTTATCCCACCATTGCAGCAGGGGCCACGGGGGGACTAATGGGGAATGTGGGGACCTCTAGAGGAAAAGACCTGTCTCAGTCCTGGCTGCGGAAATGGTGCCCCTATCAGAGGACAGGACACACTGGAGGAAGCTGTCTCTGGCTGAGGACACAGAGGAGAAGACGGATACCCAAATCAGAGGATGGGATGGACCAGAGGAGGCAGGGACTCGGTCCCACCGCCACAAGAACTGAACCCAGCCAGCACCCTGGGGAGCGCCTCCTTCCCCGGCGTCTGCGTAAAGGAAGCAGCCCTGCAGGAGATTTTTTTTTTTTTTTTTTTTTTTTTTTTGAGACGGAGTCTCGCTCTGTCGCCCAGGCTGGAGTGCAGTGGCCGGATCTCAGCTCACTGCAAGCTCCGCCTCCCGGGTTCACGCCATTCTCCTGCCTCAGCCTCCCGAGTAGCTGGGACTACAGGCACCCGCGACCTCGCCCGGCTAGTTTTTTTTTTGTATTTTTTTAGTAGAGACGGGGTTTCACTGTGGTAGCCAGGATGGTCTCGATCTCCTGGCCTCGTGATCCGCCCGTCTCGGCCTCCCACAGTGCTGGGATTACAGGCTTGAGCCACCGCGCCCGGCCCCTGCAGGTTATTTGAGCTCAGCCCACGAGATCCTGTGCCGAGGACCCAGCGGAACCCACACTGACTTCCGATCTCTAGAACAGTGGGAGACGATAGAGCTGTGGGGTTTGAAGCTGAGAAGTTGGTGGTGACTGGTTACGGCAGCAATAGAAAACAAGACTAAACAGTGATGTTCTATGGACTGATGGTGAGAATCAGCCTGCAGAGAGGCCTCGGGGGCCCAGGCTCACCTCCTCCCAGTCACCGAGGAGCAGGCACTTAGGTTAAATTCCTTTCCGAGTTAATCTTCGTAAAACGTAGAGGCCACCCCAGGAATACAGCTCTTAGGGATAGAAGTCAGAGAAAAGAAATCCTGCCATCTGAACAGTCATCCCCACCGTTAGCACGTGCACCCGCATGGCTCCCAGGTGGCAATCCTCTTCCAAAAGTCCCCGAAGCGTTCCGGTCTCTAGTCTGCCCCGTCCTCTGATTTGGGGCACCTGAGTCGACACTGGGCTTGCGTCTGGAACTGGGTTTGGCAAATACTCTCCAGCCCTTCCCAGGGACCTTTTCCTCCAGTCTCTGGCTGGTGTGTGGAGTGCCTGAGAGGCAGATGTGGACAGCAGAGGTGCCCAGCACCGGAGCCCAGATACGCCTGGTCTCCAGCTTTGACGTTGCCAAGAATTCTTGCGTTTGTCCTCGCGGGCAGGATCTCAACACCACTTGGAGTGGATCCTGCCTCCATGTGAGATGTGGATGTTGAGCGTGGGCCATCACCCTGGGGCCCACGGTGGCTGTGCGTCCTGAGCCCTCTTCCTGTGTCTCGGTCCGGGTGCCTCCTGCTTCACGCTGTGCTATGGGCATCTCCCTGTGCTTCCCCACAAGACCCCACTAGGTTTTGATGACTTAAGGGAACACAATACCTTGGATCAGTAATAAGACATTTGGGGGTGTTTTAAATCCACCAGATCTTGCTCAAGGGTACAGTTCTGGTGTGAAGCCCAGGACTCTGCGGAGGTAACAAGTGTCTCCAGGTGGCCCCGGCCAGTGAGGGGATCGTGGAGAACCTCTGCCCAAGGGGTCCGTGACTGCTCCAGGGATCTGTGACTGTCACGAGCATCTCTGGGTGACCCTGGGCCGTGGGGGGATCATGGAGGACCACTACTCAAGGATGCTTTCTTATTCCTTCGGCCACAGCCAGAGTGTCCCACCCGTGCGGGAACCTGGGCCATCCTGATAAACACGGTTCTCACTCCAGTACAAATGGCTGATGACTTGTGAAAACTTGTCACACTCCTAACCTCAGAGAGTGAACAAATGGGCCTTTTCCACAGGAAAGAAGGCAGGGAAAGGGGCAGAGGCCACGTGGGATAGGCTTATAGCAGAGCCTGGACAGTCCCAGCCAGCCCCTGTCCTGGGCTCCCCCCAGCATCTTTGCCCGCTGGCCTGCACCACGTGCTCACAGCCTGCATGTTAAAAGAGTCTGAGGCACAGGTAGGCAGGAAACGCACCATGGGGGCTGAACCCTGTGATTTTATGCTCTGAAGAGCTTGCCTGTGAGAACCAATCCCCTAAAATTGGATTTTTTTCTTTTATATTGAAAAACAATAGAATGGACAGTTAAAAATCAATTGAATGTTTGACCCGCATGTAAATGAAAGAAACCTCGTTCTGTCCTATGGGAATGATGCCCTCGGGTTAGGGTGGAAATTGCTTTGTCATAACGTTTTTTTGTCAACAACCTCCTGTGATACGATCTCATTCCAATTCTCCAAAGAGACAACGAGTGTTATTCGTTTGTACTCTTCTGTAGGATTGATCTCAATTTGCTTTTCCCCTTCAGCCTTGATAATATTCCATTTCATGATTTACAGCTCAGAAGCCAAGAACACTTTAGAGTCTACAGTTGATAATCAGGGTAAATAAAGAACGGGCTGGGCTGCTCAAGGCAGTGGGCACCCAAGCCTGCATGCCATCGTGCCGAGCGACAGTGGGCTCCGGGAGCTGGGCTCTAGAACAGGACCCAAGTTGCTCAGTCTATAATTATTAGATCTGCACATAGGGCGCCGAGTGATAAGAGATAGAAGAGAGGGACAAGACAGAGGAGAGGGAGGAAAAGGAAAAGAGAGAAAGAGAAAGAGAGAGAGGGTTCCAGGAGCTGGGCTCTAGAACAGGACCCGAGTTGCTCGGTCTATAATTATTAGATCTGCACATAGGATGCCGAGTGATGAGAGAGAGAAGAGAGGGACAAGAGAAAGGAGACGGAGGAAGAGGAAAAGACAAAGAGAGACGGAGAGAAAGAGGGCTCCAGGAGTTGGGATCCTAAAGGAGGACCTGTGATGCTCAGTTTATAAGAATTAGATCTGCATATAAGGGCATGGAGTGATGAGACACAGAAAGGGAGGGAAGACACAGGAGAGGAAAAGAGTGGAAGAAAAGGAGAGAAAGAGAAACAGAGGGAAAAGGAGACAGACAGAGAGAAAGGGGTTGGGGTCAGGAAGGGAGAGATAAGGACAGGGCGAAGGAAGAAGAAAGAATACTCATTTGAAGTTTTCAAATACTCCAACTGACTTGTCCACTCAGAATATGTTCACTGGGAAATTATGAAAGCCACCCACCCTTGGATTTGCATTTTTTGGATCACGGTGACAGGGGCGAAGTGATTCCCACATCCACTGAAACACACAGGTACCGGAAAATGTTCATTTAAGTCTTACACCCAGAAAGAAACTAAATCTGTAGCTGTGAGGTGGGTAACCGGAGAGTGCCGTGCGTGCTGAGGCGACATTTCTGCACTCACGCGGGGGCCTCCCGGAACAAGCTGCCCTTTGTGAAGCTGCCAGGATCAACCTAGAGATGACCAAGGGGCTGTGGGGTGTTAGGATCTATGGGAAGTCCTCTGTCCCCTTGGAGCTCAGCGTCCAAAACCCAGGACAGAACAGGAGGGCTTCTGCCAGTCCGGGCTGCACGAGTGGAAGCCCCACTCTCAGGTTTCTTCTGGGAGAAAGGAGTGGCTTTACAGGAAGCTGTGTTGGATGACTGATCCCTGTAGACACAGGAGGTGTGGTGTGGGGTGCTGTTAGGCTGGTGAAAAAAGGGGTTCTCTCCCAAAAATGTTTCTAAGGGAGGCCATCTCCGTGGGTACAACAGTTGTCAAAAGGAACATCTTTTGTTTTTTTTTTTTGAAACGGAGTCTTGCTCTGTCGTCCAGGCTGAGTGCAGTGGTGCGATCTTGGCTCACTGCAACCTCCACCTCCTGTGTTCAAGTGATTCTCCTGCCTCAGCATCCTGGGTCGCTAGGATTACAGGTGCCTGCCACCATGCGCGGCTAATTTTAGTATTTGTGGTAGAGACAGATTTCACCATGTTGGTCAGGCTGCTCTTGAACTCCTGGCCTTGTGATCAGGAGGTCACTATCCCCTCGTGATTGGGAGGCCTGCCTTGGCCTCCCAAAGTGCTGGGATTACAGGCGTCAGCCACTGTGCCCAGCCAGAACATTTTCAGCAATAGTATTAAACTTCCTGGTCTGATTGTCTGCAGAGGAGCCGAGATCTTCTCCATGAGGCGCTGCAAGGAATAGTGAGCACAGGTGAGTGGAATCTGGGTGGGCAGAGCTGTAAGACGGATTCATGTGTTTCTTTTCCAATTGCATCATTTTGTGTTCTCTAATTTGTAGCTAAGAACTTTTTTTTTTCAAAATACATGTTCTTTAGAAATTGTGAACAAATTATAAACATGAAAATTTGCACTCGAGGAGAAACATAAATGTTTTTTATTTGGATTTATAGAAGAATGACCTGTTTCTTAGTAGAGTTGTAAACTGTGGTCTCGATTTGAAATCCTCAGGAGGACAACTACATTTGGAATTCTTAGGAAGACAACTAAATCCTTAACGTGTTTAAACTTGACAAGTGACCGTTCATTGTGAATAAAACAAAGCACCAAAAACACATTACTCAAAAGAAAAAAGTCACCTCTTCAAAAAAATACAGACAAAAAAACCTTGTTTTCACTGCTCTTCTCCACCAGCTGCGTCCAGTTGCTTTGCACACTCTGAGGCAAGAGCACTTGCTCCTCCCGGAAGCAGTGATGGGTTAGTGATGGATGAGGTGCATTTGTTTCAGGCACGTAATACGCTTGGGCCATTCCACGCTGAGCAGAGCTACAGTCATCAGCGCTTCCATTAGGGAGGAAATGGTGTCGGGCCATAACAACCTTTAACTTCGGTTATTGCTGCCGTCAAGTCAAGACGGTTAAAGAGGCCATTGAAAGAGCTGAGGTAACAAGCTCCTTATTCACCGACTCAGCCCCTTCCCCACCCACATGGTGCTTTCATGTTGGTGCCTCCCATGGGGTGGGGACAGAGGAGATAGCAGGGCCCAGACAGCAATTCATCAGGTGCTGAATCTGAGCAGCTGTGACATCTCCTTAGAGGGACACTTCTGTTGAAACTTTTTTTTTTTTTCCCAACAAACTTTGAGTGCTTGCGTTTGTTGGCCTTTTTCTCACCTCTTCGCAGTCTGTATTTATGAAAGAGAAGTAACTTGAAGACACAGGAGGAAGCTGAGTGTAGGGTCAGGTGCAGGGAGCCCCCTTCAAGCCCTCCGGATCTAGCCCCTCTGGCCCACCTTGGGTTTTTCTGAGGACCCTCGCACCTATGGACATTTCAACAGGTTAAAACCAAACACTGACCCTTTCCTTTCCCAGGAAGGCGAACACAGTAGAAATATGAAATAAGAGCTGTACAAAGGTATTTGATAAACTCTTTGTTCATGGGGCTAAGGACAAAGTGAAAGTCCTTCACTCTTTCCTTTAGTTGGATGAAAATTTCATGATGAATGGAACTTCAACTGCATGAAGAAGATGAAATAATAAACAAATTAAATAATCATTGATCCCAACACAAGTGTGACTCAAACCAAAGTGTGTCTTGGGGAAACGTTCACCCACCTACTGGTCTCAGACACAGCAGCAGAGAGAGCGGATGGAGGAGAAAGGGCCGCTGGACACCGCAATCTGGTCTGGGGAGTCCCAGCAGCCCCAGGGAGGGGCTCCCCACCCAGCTCCTCCCCTGGAGGCTCCTTCCAAGGGCCCATGTTCCTGGTAACGAGAGAATGGCATGGGGGACTTGGCCATTCAGAAGCCTGAGAATTCGTAGGCAGAAGCTGCTCAGATAAAAAATTGATGCTGCCAATTTGAGGTTTTTTTTTTTTGTTTTCCTTTTAATTTATTGTCTTTTTAAAAATGAAGTTTTGGTTTTCAGAAAGGTTGAGAGAAACATGTAGAAAGTTCCCATATGAACCTGTCCTAACGTTCTCCTCTGACATCTTGCCTTAGTGTGGTACATTTGTTACACTTGATTAGGCAATGATAATTATTGTTCACCGAAGCCCATGGTTCCATTGAGGTTTGTGCCTAGTGTTGTACATTCTATGGGTTTCAGCAAATGGATAACAGGTACCCACTACTGTGGCATCACACAGAGTCCTTTCCCTGCCCTAAAAATCCTCTGTGCTCCACCTGTTCATCCTCCCCAATTCCTGATCTTTTTACTGTCTCCGTAGTTTTGTCTTTTCCAGAATGTCCCAGAGTTGGAACCGTGACGTCTGTAGCCTTTTCAGATTGGATCTTTTCCCTTAGTGATATGCATTTAAGATTTTTCTGTGCCTTTCTGTTACTTGATAGCTCATTTTTTTAGCACCGAATAGCACTCCATTGTCCAGACGCTCCACGGCTCGATCCTTCGCCCACTGAAGGACACCTTGGTTGTTTCCAAGTTCGGGCAACTGTGAATAAAGCTGCTGTAAACATGCATGTGCAGGTTTCTGTGTGGACATATGTTTGTAACTTATTTGAGTAAATACCAAGGAGAGTGACGGCTGGATCATATCGTACAAGTTTTGCAAACTGCAACTTTTCAAAAAAGTTTTTGAACAATGTTGCCAAATTGTCTTCCAAAGCTGCGGCCCCATTTTGCATTCTCACTAAGAACGACTGAGAGTTCCTGTTGCTCCACATCCTTGTCAGTATTTGGTGCTGTCAATATTTCGGATTTGGGCCATGCTAATAGGGGTGCAGTGGGATCTCATTGCCATTTTATTTTATTTTATTTTATTTATTGTTATTTTTTCCTTTAATGACATATGACATGGAGTATCTTTTTGTATGCCTATATGCCATTCCTATATTTTCTTTGGTACTAGATGTCTGTTCAGATATTTTGCCCATTTTTAAATTGAGTTACTTTGTTTCCTCATGGATGAGTTTTAAGAGTCCTCAGTCACTTGTCAATTTTTTTTATCTGGGAATACTTTCTCCCAGGCTCTGACTTATCTTTTTGTTCTCTTCCTAGTGTCTTTTGCAGAACAAGTTTTTAAATTTGAATAAAGTCTAAGTTACCATTTTTTTTTTACAGATTATGTTTTTAGTGTTGTGTCTAAAAAGTCATTCCCAAATCCAAGGTTACCTAGATCTTCTCTGATGTTATCTGCTAGGAGTTTTATAGTTTTGTGTTTTACATATAGCTCCATGATCTACTTTGGGTTATTTTTTGTGAAATTACCTATAGTCTGTGTCTAGAATTCATTTTTGCAGGTGGATAGCTACGTGTTCCGGCACCGTTGGTTGAAGACACCGTCTGCCCTCCTCTGAATTCCACTGATCCTTTGTCAGAGTTCAATGGACTATATTTGTGTGGGTCTATTTCTGGGCTCTCTGTTCTGCTCCATTGATCTTGGTGCCCCCTCTCTTGCTAATGCCACCCGGCCTCGATTCCTGTCGCTTCATAGTAAGCCTCCACGCCAGGTAGCCTCGGTCCTCTGACTTGGCTCTTTCCCTCAGTATTGTGCTTATTTCTTCTGGGTCTTTTAAATTTATAGGTAAACTTTAGAATCAGAATTGTTGTCGATAACACAACTTGCTGAAATTTTAGTTGAGATTGCACCAAATCTATCCATCAATCTGGGAAAAACTGACATCCTGAGAATACTGAATTGCTGCCTATTAAAAAATTTATAAAGAAGAAAATGTGAGGTTTATAACTGAAATTGTATATTTTAGAATTTCAAATTCCCTCCATGAATTCTATATAATTATTTTAAACTTGACTACCCCAGGTTTATTTTAGCTTCTGAAATATATCAAATTAATGTTTGAAATTAATTCTGAAATCACAGGGTTTGTACTATCAGTTGATTGTCATTCTTAAGCACCCATTTATTTTTCTGCAGAGAATGTTTGAGATACACACAAGAGGAACTTTTAACAGGAAAAATTATCAAGTGAAACCATGATTGTCTAAGAAACACCTTTTCATTCCTGGAAAAATATAGCATTGTGTTACATTGAATGAGATTCTGTATTTTCTGTACAGAAGTAAGGTACAGATATTTAACTGTCATTGATAGCACCCCAATGCTGAAGTGTCTTTTATAAAGAAAATAAATAATCTGCTTTCAAAATAAAGGGCTCCTGATAACAGCAATAAATTTTCTTAAGTCTATTTTCTAAGAGACCTGCAAGAAGATTATAGCAACAGTTATCTTTCAGTGGAAGTAATCTGTGTGTAATCAGAATTTAAAGATAGAAAGATCTGGATGATTGTCTTACGTTGTGCTGTGGTTACTGAGGTAAGCAGCTCAGGGCATGGAAGTCATGAGGCTAAGGTCATGGCTTAGGACCCGTGAGGCCAGGGTAGTTACACTCAGTGCCACCAACACAGTCTCTCGTGAAGCCAGGGTAGTTATACTCAGTGCCACCAACACAATCTCTCGTGAGGCCGGGGTACTTACACTCAGTGCCACCAACACAGTCTCTCTCAAGGCGTGACCGGCTATCTTGCAGGGTTGAGGGTCAGAGGAAAACTGTTGGTGTGCCTGGAGTAATCTTGGCAAACCCCAGTGGGCCATGGGATGGGGTTGGCAGGTTCAGAGCACAAGTCTTTGTGAATTGAAACAGAAGCAGCACTATAGAGATAGAATAAAGCATGAATTCTCCAAAGTAAAACTCACATAAACGTGGGATTCGGCAATTTTCCTTATCTTAATATTATTGCATCCTGTTCTTTTTTATTTTTTAGAATCTTTAGAATCTTTTTTTAAATTTAAATTTAATTTAATTTTTAATTGGTAGATATTAATAGTTTGTAATATATTTATGGGATAAGATGTGATGTTTTGATGTGTTTACATTGTAGAATAATTAAATCAAGTTATTTAGCAAATTCATCACCACAAATACTTATCATTTTTTGTGGTGAAAACATGTAACATCTACTGTTTTAGTAATTCTGAAATATACAATGCATTATTATTAATGATAGTCACCATTCTGTGCAGTCAATCACTAAACTATTCCTCCTGTATAACTGAAACTTTGCACCTTTGGACCAATGTCCCCCCTGCCCTGCAGACCCCAGCCCTGGCCCTGGTCATAGGAGTTCTACTCTGCTTCTGTGAGTTCCTCTGTCGTAGGTTCTAAACATAACTGAGATCAGGCAACATTCGTCTTTCTGTGCCTGGCTGATTTCTCTTCCTTTTCTTCATTTTATTGTCATCGATTTAGTTAATTTGGTGTTTTCAGACATGCAGTGAGATGCCAGTAAGCATTCATTGCCATTTAAACACTGAGTCATTTGCTGCATAAAATCAAATGATTAATGAGCCTAGCAAGACTAGGCAGAAATAATTCAGTAAAATGTACGGGAGAAGTTTTACTTTTTATTTTCTGTCACATTTAATGTAATCATTCTACATTTTTCCTTTTCATGTCACCAAACTGGTGCATTTTAGATGCTGTGAACTAAAAAGAAAAATCTGGGCACGGTGACTCATGCCTGTAATCCCAGCACTTTGAGAGGCTGAGGTGGGAGGATTATTTGAACCCAGGAGTTCAAAACCAGCCTGGGCAACATGGTGAAATCCGTCTTTACAAAAAATACAAAAAAGAAAAACAATTAGCCGGATGTGGTGGCCCATGCCTGTAGTTCCAGTTACTCGGGAGGCTGAGGTAGGAAGATCACTTGAGTCTGGGAGATCGAGGCTGCCATCAGCTGTGATTGCACCACTGCACTCCAGCCTGGCAGACTAAGTGAGATCCTGTCAAAAAAAAAAAAAAAAAAAAAAAAAAAAAGTCATATTGCTGCCCTGTATTTTTAAGCCTTCAGCTGCCCACGTTTTTAAAGTGTTGCATATTTAAAGCCAGATCATTTTGCAGCCTGATCAGTGACAAAAATTAGTGTGACTGTGAACTGCAAATCAGAGAAGGGTGTGAGGGGGAGACAGGGGGCTACACTGACGGCTTGTTCCTTCCTGTTGTCAGTAACGGATGTTCATTTCTCTTGGTGACGTCAGTGGGAAGCTAGAAATGCACTCAAGTCAAACATCATTTTTGTCCAAAAATTCTGAGTTGAAGAGAATGTTGTTGTAGAAACAAAAGATATATATCTATATATAGATATATATGTGTGTATATATCTATATATACATACAAATATATCTATATATGTATATATACACACATATATATTTATATATGTATATATACACACACATATATATCTATATATATAATGAACACTGGAAAAACAGACAAGAAGAAATGAAGCAAGCAGCACATGTGAATGTGTCAGGAGCTGTCCTGTATCCTGAGCAACCCACTTGTCAACTGAGCTGCCCAAAATATTCCTGAAAGATTTGCATGTCCCAAAGGCCATTATTATTTGTGAGCTAACTTGTAAAGTTTATCATTATAATTTTGATAGCCATTGAAAACAAAACCATCTTAATGTCAAATTAATACTTTCACCTGATTCAGGATACCTCCTATAAATATATCAAGGTGTGAACGTCTCCAATGCCATCATTAAACATGCTAACTCTGTTACCAGGCAACACTTTCCATAATCTCTTCATTCAAACAGAGGTGAGAATGGCAAGATTTAGTGTCTCATAGAAGTTGACTCTGGGAAAATCACCAGCATCATGCAAGGATTCACTTAGGACAAGAAGATATGTTTTGATTTTCAAGTGAAGGATGGGTGGCTTTAAGTTCTACGACATTTTAAAACATTTTAGTATTTGGACAGATGTCATTTTAAAATAAATGCACTTGTGCCCTAACTCATAATACTCTTTTTTTATTTATCGAGACAGGGTCTGGCTCTGTTGTCCAGGATGGAGTGTGATGATGCAATCATGACTCACTGCAGCCTTGAGTGGCTGGGATCACAGGCACACACTACCAGGCGCAGTTAATTTTATATTATTTTTATTTTTGTAGAGATGAGATTTCTCCATGTTGCCCAGGCTGGTCTCGAACTCCTGAGCTCAAGTGATCCTCCTGCCTTGGCATCCCAAAATGCTGGAATTACAGGCATGAGCCACCACGCCCAGCCGATACTCTTATAGATGGCAAAGTTGAGATTTTCTTAGGGATTAAGGTGGGAGAAACAAGATACTTAAAATCTGTATTCTTGCTCTACCACCTTGATTATGTCAATTCCTCAAAATTTTTCCACCTGTGGTGTTGCAAGAAGAGGCAGTGGGAAGAAAGAAGGGAGAAAATCTAAGTGGTAAGAGAGATGTGGAGAGATCTGCGAGCATCTGTTCAAAAGGGTTTCTATAAGGAACTCAAAACAGGCCACTCTATCCCATTTCTGCCAACATCTTTGTTTCTTATTCATACATAACCCATCCAACCCCAGTCCTGTGCTCAAGGACTTGTTGTGGGAGAAGGGTGCAGATTACAGACACAGACAGGTGCTTTGCAACCTCCAGCAGCAAGAACTGGGAGTTTCCCCAGTCCTTGAACCTGGGCTTGAGTTTGACTTGCCTCTGTCAATTGACTGTGGTGGAGGTGTTGTTGGAGGCTCTGGGTCTGGTTCTCAGGAGGTCTTGCGGTTTATTCTGTTGCCCGTGGAACTCGCCAGCCTGTGGGAAAGATGGGACGGTCTTGCTGGGGAGAGAGACACCACGTGGAGCGGAGCTGCCCAGTCCCTGGTGACGTTTCCCTCGGCCGACTGGGCCCTGACGGACTTTGTAACCACAGACACTTTATGATCTCTGTTGAGAAAAACTGTCTGGCTCATCTCAAGCCCAATTGAACACCCGGTTGTCGTTTTAAACCATGAAATTTGGAAGTGGTTTGTTAAGTAGCAGAAGCTCGCAAATGGAAAAATCGCTACCTGGAAGAGGAAGGCTGAAAACAACAGCAATAACAACACAACGAACTAAAACATGTGACATCGACTTTGGGAGGAGGTGGAGAGCAGAGGCTGGGGACAAGGATTGGAAAAATGATGAGCAGGTTTTCAGTGGAGGTTGTTTAGAAAACTCCACGAAAAGCTGGAAAAATACTGGCCCATGTTATGCTGAAGCCAGAGAATTAACACGATGTCTTCAGCGGTTTCTCGGGTGAGAGAAAACGGGTCCCATCAAAGCGTGGACCTTGTGGAGGTGATTTCCAGGCAAAATATTGAAAGTGTAAGTTGTTTCCTTTTTGCTGTTTATAAGAGGACATAGGAAAAGGGAGGTGAACTCAAGAAATGATTGTTCAGCTTCGATGCAGTATTTTGCCAGAACCTACAGTAGGCAGGTCTTGCTAATTTGAAAAACAAACCTGCTTCTTCTCCATGAGATCCACAGCTGGTAAAAGGCCCTCAATGCACCTTGAGGCCTGGAGCCAAAGGTTAAATCTAGGGGGTGGTAGGACTGTTTGTTAGGACTTCTGATACAATTAAAGTGCTATAGAGAAGACCCTTTCAGCTCCAAGGAACGGCTTCTAAGAATCAAGGAGTGCAGTCTCTCAGAAGCTTAATCACAAAGTATCTGGAAGGGAGGTTCAGAAAGAAACTTGTCTCAAAAACAATTGGGGATGTGGCTTTGGTTGACCATAGAGGGCTAACTTGTAACCTATGAAAAGCTCACGACACTTTTAAGAGTGTTGTGCATGAAAACGTAACATGATGTTGTGCTAGGAGGGCCTGAGATGGATGAAAGGGCAAAGAGGCCCCCGGTTTTCAACGGTCAGGAAGCAAGGTGAGGAAGGCCCTATCTGCAAAGCCAGCAGTTTCTGTGGAAAAGGAAGAGTGTCTTAGAAGAGGAGGATAAGAGCCCAGTGGGTGAAACCAAGAGCTGGAGGGAGCAACAGAGAAGGGAACCCCTTGCAGGGCACAGCAGGACCAAAGCGCAGGGGCTTCTGACGGAGGATGGTCTAGAGGGAGGCTCCCGAGGGGCAGAGCTGAGGCCTCCTGTGGACACTGCCAGCATCGCTAACAGGGAAAAGGCAGCTGCCTTGGCAGAATCTCAGAGGTGTTTCAGAACAGGGACTACATCACCCCTTGCCTTCCTTCATTGTCCCAGTGGCAGTGCCTGTCACACGTATGCTGTCCCCAGAACACAAGTGTGTTTTGTCTGCGGGAAAGACAGAAACTGACCTTCTAGTTCAAAGGTGTCTGGATCACTAGGGGATGAATTTGAGGAGTCACGTCTAGATACGATGTGAATGAGGAGACGCTGGACTTTGGGCTGAATTCTACAGTAGGATGAGGCATCGGGGACTGTGGGTGGGGTGGCAGCCCTGGGCGTGTGGGAGGGTGCAGCTCAGTCATGCCTGAGAGTGAATTGTTGATAATCGATCGATGCAGTGTGGTCCCACGTGAATCACACCAATCTCAGAGTAACCCACCTGAGGTAGGGCTCAGACCCTCAACTTGCTTTGGCTGATAAGACAAGAGCCCTTGTGGTTTCAGCCCAGCCATGCACAGTGCTCACGCCGCGGGGCTTACCCTCCCCTACTGCCGCAGTACGGCCACCTGGCAGCCTGATTGATTACGAACAACCTGTGCACTGGGGCCACCACTGTCCCCGCCGACCACCAGCCAATGTGCACATATGTGAGAGAGGCTGTGCAGACTCGTAAACGCCACTGCATCGCCACCAGCAAAATATGTCCTGTGTCAAGGACAGAACTTGAGAGTAAAATGGTCTGGGTCATCTCACGAGTCCCATTCTTAGGCTATTTATTTTACAGCTTCTTGCTCAGAAATAAATGTCATATTTTCAATGTGTAATGTGGTGAGAAATGCTGTTTATTTTATTTGATTCTAGAATTTGTTTGGATACATATGCCTTTGACATAGATGATATGCAAGATGGAGAATTTGAAAAATGTGTATACCAGTTCTCCTTGGACAGAATTCCCATCAGAGCCTGTGTTCGTTGTTTTACTCATAAGGTTCGGCTCAGTGTTTGTGATGAACAAGTACTTTAATTCTGTTCCAGTTCTTAGTGATGATGCAATGTTTTTCTACCTTTATCTACATGAAGATAAGATCAATATGGTTGAATAAAGTGTGCTGTTTATTGCTGGTATGACCAGTTTATTGCTACTGTAACTGTAAGTATGAGCAGATATTTACAACTAAGTTTGTTTGTGGACTTGTTTTTGTTTAAGTAGGTCTGACTCCCAGATTCTGCAAACCCCGACTTAGAGCACTGACAATGGGAATCTCACCTGTTTATCAACAACCCCTTCCACATAGACTCACTGATCCGTGCAGCAACCTGGGAGATTCTCAAAAGTGTGATGCTGAGTGAAAGGACAAAACATAAAAGATTACATATTGTATACTTTATGTCCATGAACTTTTAAATTTCATACGATGTAACACTACAGTGGTAAAAAGCAAATAAGTCATTGCTTAGGCCAGGTAGCAGGGGAGAGATTAACTGCAAAGGAGTGGCAGGAAAATTTGGGGGTGACGGAAACATTTATGCTATGTCAGTGCTGGTGATTATGAGGCTGGACATGGTGCCCAAACTCAAGTTATAAACTTGAAGAATTTTATGAAAATATATCATGCCTCAATAAAGCTGCCATAAAAGTGAGTAGAAATAGTCTTTGTCAGACAAACAGAAGCTGAGAGAAAACGTTGCCAGCAGCCCTGCACTGCAAGAAATGTTAAAATAAGTTATTCATGGAGAAGAAAAATTACACCAGATGGAAGCTTGTACAACAGAAAGAAATGGAGAGCACCAGAAATTGTAAATACAGGCAGACATATCAAAGACATATTTTCTCACTCGTTAAACTTTTTAACTGATCTTTGACTCTTTAATAAAAAAAAATGACAGTGATGTCTAGATTTAAAGCGCATCATGGCAAAACAAAACCAAATGGTAGTAGGGGCGTGGAACTGTGGTGTCTACAAGCGCGTACACTGCATGTGAAGGTTCACTGAGATGGGTTACAGCGACATGCTGCAGACCCAAGCACTACCACTGAAAAATAGAGAGATATACCTGTGAAGCCATCCTTGGAGGTCAGATTGAATCTTAAAATCCTTCAATTGATTCTTATGCAGATAGGGAAAAATAAGCAATGGTCATATGAGACAAAAGGGAACCTCAGAGCAAGATAGTAGATTTAAACCTAGATATTTTTAGAGTACACCAGTTATATAGTAAGCTTACCAGTTAGTAGATGGAGTGCTTGGTCAAGAAAACAAACCACTGAAGATTACTTAAAAAAGGAATATAACACACTTTGGGAGGCTGAGGTGGGTGGATCACGAGGTCAGGAGTTTGAGACCAGACTGGCCAACATGGTGAAGCCACATCTCTACTAAAAATACAAAAATTAGCTGGGCATGATCGTGTGCACCTGTAACCCCAGCTGCTTGGGAGACTGAGGCAGGAGAATCACTTGAACCCAGGAGGTAGAGTTTGCAGTGAGCCAAGATCACTCCATTGCACTCCAGCCTGGGTGACAAGACCAAGACTCTGTCAAAACAAAGCAAAACAAAACAAAACAACGAAAAAAGAGTATGACTTGTTCTAGATCTATTAAATAAATAAAATCATAAATTACAGTCATCACTAAAATCATTTTCTTAAAGAATATTCCAGTCCCAGTGGCTTTACTGATGAATACTGTCAAATAAACAAAGGACTTGTAATACCATTTTATGTACTCTTTTCCAGAAAATAGAAGACTTAAGAAGTCGTCAATCCATTTAATGAGGCCAGTATTACCCAAAAATCACAAACACATGTAACAATAAAAGCCAACTACATGCCAATATTTTCATGAACATAGATACAATAATTCTTAATAAAAATTTAGATCAGTAAATCCAGCTATATTAAAAATTACACATTATGGGAAAGTTTATCTAAAGAATGCAATTTTGATTGAACATTTGAAATTCCTCAGTCTATGTATCAATAGACTTTTACATAAGAGCTGCATGATGTTCTTAATAGACGCAAAAAGGGCACTTGAGAAAATCAAAATTTGTTCAGATAAAACCAAACAAGGAAGAGGAGCTTACTTTTCCAATATGGTAAGTGACATCTATGAGTTATCTACAGCTAAAATTTGGCAGAGTTAAATTTCTTGCAAGTTATGGTACAGGGCATGAATGTCCGTTCTCACTACTTTGTTTCAGTATGGGATAAAAGTTTCTAACTCGTGCAATATGGCAAGATAAATAAATAATGATCATAAATATTAAAATTTCTATTTGCATGATGCTTAGTTGGATATGCAAAAAATTTTAAAAATTTAAAATAAAAAAATCAAAAATTAAAAATTTCTATTTGCATGATGCTTAGTTGGATATGCAAAAAAATTAAAAAATCGATTTAAAAATTACAAATTAAAATTAAAATTTTTAATTAAAAATTAAAACTCTGGAATTAATGTGAATTTAGCAAACTTTCAGGATATCAACTTACTATGCAAACAATTGTATTTTTTTATATTAGCAATGAATAATAAAAAGTGTCATTTAGAAAAGCATTTATAGTAGCATAAAAACACTAAATACTTTTAAAACTCTTTAATAACAACTAAAGCATATTACACAAAAGACTGCAAAATAAAGCTAAAGGGAAATTTAAAGATCTTAAAGATTTGAATGCTATACAATGTTCGTGAATTGGAAGACCCAGTATTACTAAGCTGTTATTCTCTACCAATTAATCTGCAGGTTTAATGCAATCCAAACAAAAGTCCCAGGACACTTTATTTTGTAGAAATTGACAACTGAGTCTGTAATTTTATATGGAAATTCAAAGCACTCAGCATAGCCAAGAGATTAGGTAAAAATAAAAGAATGGAAGGACTTCCTTGGTCTTATTCCATGACTTACTATAAATTTCTAGTCAATAATAGAGTATATTGTTTGTATACCATTAGAAAATTAGACCTATATAGCAAATGAGGAGTCCAAACATGTACTCATGCTCATCTGGCCATTTGATGGCCAACCAAGGCTCTACCATAATTTAGTAGCAAATGGAAGTTCTCACAATCAATTGTTGCTGAAATAAAAGGATATTGATTTAGAATAAAATTAACTTGACTGCTACCACATAGATAAGTAATTTAAATTGGAATTAAGACATTTAACAATATAAATATTGTAGAAGACAACACTAAATAATATTTTCACAGATCTTAGATTGGCCCAATTTTTTGAACAAACAGCACAGAAGAAAAGCATGGAACATATAGCAAGAAAGATAAATTTAGCTTCATCACAAATGAATATTTCTGCTTATCATAAGAACTGTAAGAACTAGGAAGAGAAGCCACAAGTATTGCCTATCTATCTCTATCTCTATATCTATATCTATCTATCTATGTCAAAAGACTTTCATCTATAAAATATATAAAGAAATCCCTCAAGAGCAAAACTCTGTCTCAAAATAAAACCAAGAAATCCCTTTAATGATAAATTAAAAGATAACCAAATAAATAGAAAATGGAGAAAATACTTAATCAGTTACCTCCCATAAATAGATGTATAAATGACTAATAAGCAAACAAAAATTGCTCAACATCATTAGTCATCAGAAAATTGCAAGTTAAAACCACATGAGATATTCCCATTTTTATACTACAGAGTGAAAATAAAATGATTGAAAATACTAATAATAAATCTTGGCAAAAATGTAGATCAACTGGAACTTACAAACATTGCTACCTGAAGTGTAAAATGATACAACTTTCTTGGTAAACTGTTTACAGATTTCTAATAAAGTTAAACATATATGTTCGTGAGACCCAATGAAAAAAATATGTTCATTTCTTTTCTACCTGTAAGTAAAAAAAAAAACTTTACCTTACCAGGTACCTGCTTACCAGACTACCTACTTACAGGGGGAAAAGAAATGAAAAAGACCTATAATAATTCTCTAGACATGTTTTTATTAATAATATCAAAAACAAAATTAAAATAAAAACAAAACAAAAACTTGTAAAAAAAATTATTTTTATAAGTTTTTGGGGGAACAGGTGGTATTTGGTTACATAAGTAAGTTTTTTAGTGGCGATTTTTGAGATTTTGGTGCACCCATCTCCTGAGCAGCATGCACTGAACCTAATTTGTAGTCTTTTATCCCTCACCCCTTTCTCATCCTTAAAATCCATTGTATTATTCTTATGCCTTTGCATATTCATAGCTTAGCTCTTACTTATGAGTGAGAACACACAATATTTGGTTTTCCATTCTGGAGTTACTTTGCTTAGGATAATAGTCTCCAATCCCATGTAGGTTGCTGCGAATGCCATTAATTCATTCATTTTTATGGCTAAGTAGTATTCCATTGTGTATATATACCACAGTTTCTTTATCTACTTATTGATTGATGGGCAGTTGAGTTGGTTCCACATTTTTGCGATTGAGATTTGTGCTGCTATAAACATGCATGTGCAAGTATCTTTTTCAAAGAATGACTTTCCTCTGGGTAGATACGCAGTAGTGGGACTGCTGGATCAAACAGTAGTTCTACTTTTAGTTCTTTAAGGAATCTCCACACTGCTTTCCACAGTGGTTGTACTAGTTTACATTCCCACCAGCAGCATAGAAGTGTTCCCTGTTCACTGCATCCATGCCAACGTCTGTTATTTTCTGATTTTTTTTTTTTATTATGGCCATTCTTGTGGGAGTCAGGTGGTATCACATTGCAGTTTTGATTTGCATTTCCCTGATCATCAGTCATGTTGAGCATTTTTTCATATGTTTGTTGGCCACTTGTATGTCTTCTTTTGAGAATCGTCTATGCATGTCCTTAGCCCACTTTTTGATAAGATTGCTTGTCTTTATCTCACTAATTTGTTTGAGTTTATTATAGATTCTGTGTATTAGTCCTTCATCAGATGTATAGATTGTGAAGATTTTCTCCCACTCTGTGGGTTGTCTGTTTCCTCTCTTGACTGTTCCTTTTGCCGTGCAAAAGCTCTTTAGTTTAATTAGTCCCCAGCTATTTAGCTGTGTTTATATTGCGTTTGCTTTTGGGTTCTTGGTCCTGAAATCCTTGCCTAAGCCAACGTCTGGGAGGGGTTTTCCAATGTTATCTTCTAGAATTTTTATAGTTTCAGGTCTTAGATTTAGGTCCTTGAGTTGATTTTTGTATAAGGTAGAGATGAGGATCCAGTTTCATTCTCCTCCATGTGGCTTGCTAATACAGGAGAGTGAATAACCAAATTATGGTCTCATTCATATGATGGGATCCAATCAGCAATAGAGCAGAACAACTTACTGATACAACACAGAGGACATGAAAAGTGGATGCCAAGCAAAAGAAGCCAGATGCAAAAGAGTCTATCCTATATTATTTCGCTTACTTAAAGTTTTTGAACAGGCAAAACCAATCTTTGAATTGAGTGTGAGAATATACAGATAGAAAGAGGCATGAGAGAAAATGCAAGGATGATAAAAATATTCTGACTCTATCAGGGTGGTACCTACCTTGGTATACACACATGTAGAAATTCACCGAGATGGGTAATTATGACTTATACTTTTATTATATGTAAATACAAACCAATAAGCTCTCATTTCAGTATCTATCAAATATTTGTGGGTTTTTTTTTAACTAGAATCTTGAGCTTTTTACAATCTTCCCCAGTGAATAGTTTTGGATCGCAGGGGATAAGAAAACGGAGTAAATTTTAGCCCAAAAAGCAATATGACCTTAAAGCTAATTGAATTAATGTCCAAATCTAACCTCTTTTGGTTTTCTAATATTAGCAAGTTAACTTTTCCTTTTTTTGAGATGGAGTCTTGCTCTGTCGCCCAGGCTGGAGTGCAGTGGGGTGATCTCGGCTCACTACAAGCTCCGCCTCCCGGGTTCACGCCATTCTCCTACCTCAGCCTCCCGAGTAGCTGGGACTACAGGCGCCCACCACCATGTGCGGCTAATTTTTTTGTATTTTTAGTAGAGACGGAGTTTCACCGTGTTAGCCAGGATGGTCTCGATCTCCTGACATCGTGATCTGCCCACCTCGGCCTCCCAAAGTGCTGGGATTACAAGCGTGAGCCACCGCGCCCGGCCAGCAAGTTATCTTCTGACCTTACAAGACTCAAAACAAACACCAGAATAGCATAACCTGCCGGGGAGGAGTCAGGAAGGGTCTCCCGTGGTCACTGAGTAAGAATGCTCTGGCGATCAGCCTGTTCATTTCCTGATTGACTACAGGACTGACTTGTGGGCCTAAAATATTGAAAGACCAAAAACATCAGGGATTGCGAATTAATCTGAGGACTGCATTTTATATTTTATACAATATATTTTTATACAATAAAATAATCTATTTATTCAATTGAATCCATTTCATCAAAATTTACTTTATCAATCAAAATCAGTCATATCAGTAGCTCACTTTTTTTTTTTTGGTGGATGGTTTACTAGGAACACATCGAATAGAGGATGATGGGGTGTACTTTTCTCGTGTTTTCCCTGCTGCCATTGACTGGCTATGTGCCTGGGTTTACATCTAACCAGCCCACCTCAGGATCTTTCCATACTGACCTTTCCATAGCCATATAATCGACCTTCCCTTTGGTCTTGGATACAGCATTTATTCAGGTACATCTTTCATTGAAAAGCTCATTAGATGGTATTTTCCCTGTCGGGGATCAAGTTTTATCTCAGACTGACTTACTCTCTCCCCAAAGAGCTGACAAAAGAGGTGAAACAATCACACAGATGAACAGTCATTTGACAGCTTTTCCTCGGACAGCTCCTCAACCCTCCCTTGCCTGCCCAGGAGGGGCTGTGGTTCTCCTCACCCTCCTCCTCGCGGCTCTCAGCCTACTCGCTGTGCCTCAGTGGATTTCACTCCTCTTCCTCTATTCTCCTGACCCTCCTCAGCGCAGCTCTCAGCCTGCTCGCTGTCCCTCAGTGGATTTCACTCCTCTTCCTCTATTCTAGGTTGTGGGATTTTAATGTTTGTATGACAGTGGGCTGAATGATAGATATTCTCTGCAAAATCTTATCTTTTTCTACATTTTTCCCATCTCTTAAAAGTATAATATTTTCCTCCACCTTTTACATGTTTCTCAAAATATTTGCCATTTCAAAAATTTATTATGTAATCTCAGGGGAAAGACAGGGGATAAAGCACAATATTTACTGTACCAGACACATCCAACCCCAGTTAGAGCTCCTTGACTACCTCAGCCTTTGCCCCTCGACCTTTGCCATCAGATTATCCCAATAACCCATTCAAGGACACTGTTTCCTCTCATTTCCTTCCTTCCTTCCTTCCTTCCTTCCTTCCTTCCTTCCTTCCTTCCTTCCTCTCTCCCTCCCTCCTTCCCTCCTTCCCTCCCTCCCTTCCTTCCTTCCTCTTGTTGTACTTTCCTTTCTATTCTTAAATTTCCCATGTTTACATTTATTGTACAGTTCTTGTAGCCATTTACTAAAATAATTTTCCATAGGATTTTTTATCGTTGCTGATTTAAGTCCCTGCATTTGCCTACCTCTGGGTTTTGCTCTGTCCTGTCTCGGTAGATGTCAAATTTCCTTGCTTCTTCAAGTATCAACTAATTTTTTTATTGGATTTCAGACATCTTGTGTAAAAAGTCTAGTAGATAATTAGATGCATCGTTTTTACAGCCAGAAAACTCCATTCCTCTTGTGTCAGAAGGTCAGTTTGGCCCTTGGAACCATCTACTCTGTGGCTGAGTTCAATCTGGGATTTACTTTTCCTAACTAGAGTCAATTCACTCTGAGCTGCTAATAATTTGAGAGCAGTGTGAGAAGAGTGTTTGAGGAGGTGAGTGCCCAGAAGTCTCTGTTTATTCTTCTCAATGTCTTAGTCTTTCCCCCAGACTTGAGCAGGACCAGCACTGCGATTCTCTGCTCCCCTGCTCTGCCTGAAGCTTTTTATGAACATAAAGGTGAGACCCATGGGTAAGGATGGGCAGTTGGAAGCCAACCCTTCTTGGGGTTCCTCGTGGCTTTCACCCACCATTCCAGGTACTTGGCCCTAAAGTCCATCAAAATGCAGGTGCCATGTTCTTACCAGCCCCGTCCTCCACGGATGGCAGCTCCCTCCCTGATCTGTGATTCTGGTGAAGATAAAAGCCACTGAGCATCTCCTCTTCCAAGGAGGGGACTCATCTTCCTGGCCACCTGGGTTTCTCTGCCTCCTCCACTCTCTGATGGGCGTTGAGGCCTTCTCACTCTGGAGAGTCTTTGAGTAGTGTCTGTTGTCATGGCAACGTGATGCTTTCTTTCAACTTTCTGTGTCTTGAGCAGAAATAAAGAATTTAATATATTTGTAAAGAGTTATTAAATAAAAAGGGAAAAACCAAGAACAACTAGCCACGTGTCTACCAATATGTCACTGTCAAGTACCCCTCTTGAGTTTTAAATAGCAGGTAAGTGTAGAAAGGTTTTTTTTGAGATGGAGTCTCACTCTGTCACCCAGGCTGGAGTGCAGTGGCATAATCTGGACTCACTGCAAGCTCCACCTCCTGAGTTCAAGAGATTCTCCTGCCTCAGCCTCCTGAGTAGCTGGGTTTAAACATGCATGCCATCACACCCAGCTAATTTGTGTGTTTTTGGAGAGATGGGGTTTCACCATGTTGGCCAGGCTGGTCTTGAACTCCTGACCTCAGGCAATCCACCCACCTCAACCTCCCAAAGTGCTGGGATTACAGGCGTGAGCCAGAGTGCCCAGCTAGAACTTATACCAAAGAGCAGCTGGCCTGTCCCTGGCACCTGCTCTCTGATTGCTACTCTTCAACCTCTCTCTTCTTGCATTTTGGTCATCACCATAGGGACGAGCCCCTGTCTTGGTTCCAGGGTGCTCTGCACCTTCTCACAGTCTTAGGTGAGACATTGGAGTAGGACATGAGTTGCTATCTCACCCTCCTCTTGAAGTCCACCTCCCCAAATTTCTCCAGAAAAACAGATGCACACACACAGGGTTTTTGGATAGGATATCAACATTACCTGAGGACCAGAGCAGGTGCTTTGTACAGCTGCACAGGCAACAGAGGCTCCTTCAGGTGCGCTGTTCTCCTTGGAGGACTTGCTTTGCGCATCACCGGCCTCCTGTCCCCACGTGCAGCACTCAGCTTCATTGCCAGCCCTCTCCCTCCTGTGACTTTCCCCCAAGAATCCTCTATTCTAATCCATTAATTATGCAGAATTGCTTCTTTCTGTTCTATAAAACATAGCCCCAGCCTAAACAAAATATCTCTCCAACACAGAAATGACCTGACCAGAGGCTTAGAAAGTAAGACCACCTCGAAGTTGTTGCATTTACAATGTACTAGTGTTGCTTTCATGAGTATACTGACGCTTTTTGATCTGTTTTCTCATATCTCTGTGTACACATGTCCTCAATGCAGGGTATCTAGACATGAGGATGATGTTTGTGGATATAGAATAGATTAGGATGCCTTGCAATTCTCTTTAATTTAGGGAGTACTGGTACAATTTTGTTACAAGCACAGATTGCACAGTGGTGATGTCGGGGCGTTTATGACATCCAGCATCCAAATAACATATATTGTACCCATTAAGTAATTTCTCTTGGAGTTCTTGCTGAACCACAGCTACACCACAGTTAGGAAAGGCTGCCCCCAGTGGCTAGGTAATGTTGAGAGAATCACCCCAAATATCAAAGCATTAGAACTCTTTTATTTTATGTTAAAAGTTAATCTAAATGTAGCATTCTACTCCCTGTTTCAAATTATTTTCATACGAAATGTTAATTATACATATATGTGTGTATATATATATACACATATGTATGTGTGTATATGTGTGTATCCCATTTTACACACAATATATGTTGTCTTGTGGGCTCCAGGATCTTCTGAAACGTAATTGCATATATTTACAGTTTTCAGAGAAACACAGGGACATCTTTTTCACGTCTTCCCTGACTTACCGCGTTGGCAGGTAACGATTCAAGACTGCAGCTTACGTGCCCTCTCCTCCATGTTCCTCTGGATTTTTATATTTTATTAAATCCTACCCTTGAACACTCAGCAAGTGCCCGCCTTACCAATGTTTTGCCCACCCTATCCGGAGATCGCAGATGGAGATTTCAATCCAGGTCTTATTTTCGCTGTGTTTGCCGTGTCTAATGCCCTCCCTGAGTGGCTGCCAGCAAGGCACCTGGCCCAGCGGAGCTGGATGTCCTCTCCCCAGCACGAGGTTGCACAGGACGCCTCTGCCCACCTGACCTCAGGCTAATTGTACAATTAGTGCTGTAATATAGAGTCTCTGAGCGAACACAAGTTCCCTCGTGCCATGATTAACTCCTGGGCTCTGAGGCAGCAGGAATCATTCACAAAGTGCAAACTAATTAATGTTGGAGGACACGAGTGAGGACAGGGGAGGTCACGGAGCTGGAGGCTCATGACAGAGCCGATGGCAACAGAAATCAAAGTGCAGCTACGGCAGTCGCAATGGAGATTTTTTCCAACTGAATTGTATTATTTTCTCTTCGTTTCTCTTATTATTTTCTCTTGACTTTGCATACATGAGGTTGGGGGATATAGAAAAGAAAGACATTTTTATAATGATGCAGCTCTGAACAGCTTATCTGCTGTATGTTTCAGTATACTTAATATAAAATTAATAATTAATAATATTAAAAAATAAGCATTTTGAAACATACAGCAGAGAAGCCGTTCAGAGGGCCACAGCCTCAATGGCTGGAGCAATCCTGTGACTGGGAAAGTCTATGTTTTCACTGATCTTTGTTAGACAGTCGTAGGAAGCACGGCCGATGTGGGCTTGGGGATTAAAAATTGCTGTTCTGGCCATGTTGCCATCAACTCCCAATATAGGACACATGGGAAGATTAAAAAAAATAAACACAAGCAGCAAAAGGAAAATAAAAATACCAGTAAAAAATAATGATGCTATTCCTATAGTTTATGGAACTGAGTAAAGAAAAAGATCTCTCTAGAATCAAAAAGTGGTACCTTAAAATTCTCCTATTTAATCCTACGATAGGCAAATCTGAAAAAAAAAAAATGTTCCTTGATCTTTGTGACTTTTTACAGATAGGAGTTATTGCTAAGTGGCAAAAAATAAAAACAAACAAAAAAGCACCATAGTATACACCATAGTATAAACTATAGTATACATTGTAGTATACACCATAGCATGCACCATAGTATACACCATAGTATAAACTGTAGTATACATTGTAGTACACACCATAGCATACACCATAGTATGCACCATAGCATACACCATAGTATACACCATAGTATACGCCACAGTATACATCAGAATATACACCATAGTATATATCAACTATACACCAGAATATACACCATAGTATACACCACAGTATACACTCTAGTGTACACCATAGCATACACCAGAGTATACACCATAGTATACACCATAGTATACACCACAGTATACACCACAATATGCACCACAGTATACACCATAGTATACACCATAGTATACATTGTAGTTTACACCATAGTATACACCATAGTATGCACCATAGTACACATCATAGTATACACCACAGTATACACAACTGTATACACCACAGTATACACCATAGTATACATCATAGTTTACACTGTAGCATCCACCATAGTATCCACCATGCTTAGCGGGATGTGTTCTAGAAATTCAAAAATCCATGCTGACATTTTGGTGGAAATCTGTAAGGTGATCTGTATTAGGGCTAAATGCTGGTGATTTGAGAGACCAGCTAGAGGAACTTACAGGCACACGGAATGTAATGCCCCATGCCGTGGTGAGTGCAACAGTGAAGAAAATGATCCCCACTCCAGGTCTTTGGAGACACTGATCCAAATCGGTGGTGATCGTGATGCATTTGCAGTCTTGCTAGTAAGTCAATGCCTTTGAACCCAGCCATGAGACATCCAGTCATCGAATACTATGTTTTGGGTAACAGTTGAATATTTGACATCCAAATTAAATCCACTCTGAGCACGTAATACTCTAGTGAAGTAGCCATAGGCAGCACTTGAACCGTTCATAGCACACACACATTACTGTAATCCGTTCTGCGGATGGTAAGGCACATTAGTATATTATAGGATCCTGGAACCCTGGGGTGAAGAAATCTCTCATACCTTGTTAAATCCAAAGCTTCCTGCTTTTTTTTTTTTTTTTTCAAGTCACAGGACCCCATTTCAAAGAGCATTTTAAAATGGAAAACATTTTAAGGAATGCTGGTTTATGATGTGCTTATTTGTGGGAAAAAAAATGCAGCACTTCAAACAGTGCCGAGGAGTGGCAACGAGTGGTTTTCTTCTCGCAAAATTCTCGAGTTTGGGTTAAGCTGTACTAAGTGAGTTGGACTCTGTCAAGAATCCCGTAAATTCTGCAAGGACATTTTTAAAAAGATTATTCATACGAACCCTCCTCCACTCTCACTTTCCCGTGAGAAAGACTAGTTTGAAAGGTCAGCTGAGTGCCCCTTCTTATGATAGAATAGACATCTGCAAAGTGGTAATTGACTGTCCCTGACTCCCGTCCACTCCAGGGCAGAGCAGATGGACCAAAGTGTGCTGTCTTGGGCAGCAATTTGTTTGTAATCTTTCGGTTTATTTGTAATCTTTGGATCATTGTGAGTGCACTAAAAGGCGGCTCAGTGGGTCACAGTCTGATTCAGACATTTGTCTACGTTACCAACGTTAGGTGGGAAGTAAAAGCAGTGCTTTGCTAAATTAAGTTGTAAATGATTCACTGATCCAAAGAGATTATTGTGATGGTCAGACTAAATTTGCCTCCTGGGGAATAAAAACTGACATTGAACAACTTTCTGATGCAGCGGGGAGAAAACCTGTTCCTGTGAGTCCTAAAGTGATAAACTGGGAAGTGTTTTCAAATTTCAGAGTTGTTATTTCATTGTACCTACATTTTGATTTATTTTTCTTTTAGCTTTTCCTATTTGTGATAATCCCATTTACCTAGCTCAATATGCCCTCAGAGCCCATAAAAACATCCTACACATTTTATTCTTAATTTTAGTTGATGCATTACACATACCTAATGTGTCAACTAAAATTAGAATATATGCATATATATCTATATGTGTATATACATGTGCGTAAATATGTGTATCTACATATACACATATAGGTATACGTGCACATATTCTAATATATTGTCTATAGTTGTCTATAATTCTTTTGTATTTATGTTAAAAGATTGGAGCAAACCTGATTTTATGATTATCTCAGTTTTTACTTTTTTATTTACTTTCCATTCCATGTGCTGAACATCATTTCCCGCAGCCTCAGCACAGTTACATCAGGGCAGCCTGCAAGAAGACGCACTCCTGGGGTCAGATCATTAGAGGGGCTTTAATCTTTTAGAACAATGTTTCAACACTGTTTACACCAGGGGCTTTCTTGTACAAACCGTCTTTACACAAGACAAGAATAACATAGGAAAGAACTATTTGTCTCTGATCTGTGCAAAGAAGGAGAGCAAACGGGAATCCTTAGGGGCTTTTTTGTCTTTTAAACCTACCAGGAGGAGATTAACCAAAGATATCTATGCTGTCTGATGTACAGTCAGTTACATAGCTGCAGTGCCAGTGATCAAGTTATGGCAGAATCACGCAATCCCAGCATCCGCAGCAGCGACACGGCCGGAGCAGGAACAAACCTCAGGACTGCGTGCTGCTCAGAGCAACATCGGTGAGGGAGCGTGAGTTCTGCCTCTTCCACGAAGTCTCCATTGTCAGCCTTTTATCTATGCAGAGTCTCAGTCTTATCAGCATTGGTTTGCTTATGATTTAATCCATGCTTTATCGTACATTTTACGTATACCAAGCCCTTTTTTTGTTTAATTAAATGTGATCTTATTTAATACTCACAATGATGAGTGAAATAAGTCTGAAAGTATTTAAAGAGTGTTGCGAGCTCTTGCCCTGTCCCAGGCCCCTGTAATAAATGTGTCAAAATAAAGATACTGTATTGTAGGTAATTTCTTCAGCGCTCATCCTAACCAAAGTTCAAGATATCTTTCTCCATAATTCAGTCTATTAAACATGCAGCAAACATTCCGTGGGTAGGGGGCTTAGGAAATGATAGAGACCAATGGTCAGGCTATCCCACTAACTAGTTTGCATAAGTTTGTTTTGTATTTCTGCTGTCTGCTCCTTCAATTAAAATGTGTTTGTCTTTATGGTTGTATACGTCCATATTTTTGGTTCTATTGTTCTCACTTAAAGATATGGTCGCTTTTTTTGAGATAAATTGAAACATATGAACTCTATTTTTTTTTTTTTTTTTCAGTCAGCGTCTGGCTCTGTCATCCAGGCTGGAGTGCAGTGGTGGGATCTTGACTCACTGCAACTTCCGCCTCCTGGGTTCAAGTGATTTTTCTGCCTCAGACTACAGAGTAGCTGGAACTACAAGTGCGTGCCACCACATCTGGCTAATTTTGGTATTCTTAGTAGAGATGGAGATTCACCATATTGGCCAGGCTTGTCTTGAACTCCTGACCTCGTGGTCCACCAGCCTTGGCCTCCCCAAGTGCTGGGATTACATATAAACTCTATTTTTATGAAAAATAATTTTTCTTAGGAGAGTTTCTGCCTCTGTCAGTGTGGTGGTGCAGTCACAGCTGACTGCAGCTTTAACCTCTCAAGCCCAAGTGATTCTCCTGCCTCAGCCTCTCAAGTAGCTGGAATGACAGGCACACACCACCACACCCAGCTAATTAATTTTTAAATTTAATTATATTTTCTTGTAGAGGCAAGGTCTCATTATGTTACCCAGGCTAGTCTGGAACTCCTGGGCTCAAGAAATCCTCTCAGTTTGGCCTTACAAAGTTCTGAGATTACAGGCATGAGCCACAGCACCCAGCCTGAAAAGTAATTTCTACATTTAAAAAACATGCAATATCAAATTGAGAGTAATGTATTTTAAATTAGATACCTTGTATTAGCGGCAGGGAATGCATATATCTTATTGGAATTTTTTTTAATGAAGAGAGAATAGTTGAGAGCTTGAAAACACATTTCCTGGACTTAATGAAAGAAGAAGAAGAAAAAAAAAAAACCCAAAATAACAATAAACAAAAAAAACAAGTAAGGAAATCTAATTTAAAAACCCAGGCGAGGCATGGTGGCTCATGTCTGTAATCCCAGCACTTTGGGAGCCCAAGGCGGGTGGATTACCTGAGGTTGGGAGTAGAGACAGGGTCTCTACCAAAAATACAAAAAATTAGCTGGGCGTGGTGGTGCCTGCCTGTGATCCCAGCTACTCAGGAGGCTGAGGCAGGAGAATTGCTTGAACCTGGGAGACAGAGGATGTGGTGAGCTGAGATTATGCAACTGCACTGCAGCCTGGACGACAAGAGCGAAACTCTGTCTCAAAAACAAATAAACAAACAATAGACAAACAAAACAAAACAAAACAAAACAAAAAAACCCAAAGAACAAAAAGTTACAGAAGGTGATCAAGTGATGTCTCAGAGGAATTTAAACCAGAGGAAGTAAAACACGACTTTAATAAGGCAGAAAAACAAAGTAAACAAATAAAGTTAGATCTTAGTTATTGAGGTTTTGGTGAGTAGACGAGCAGGTGGGGTTCATGAACAGTAGCAGAGTCAAGGGATGACAAACACATAAAATAACCCATGGTAGCTGAAGAAGTGGAAACCGCTCAGAGCCTCCTAGAATATTTGATACATTTTTTTTCTGGCATGACTTCAGAATACATCCCAATAAGGAAGTATTCAAAGAAAACAAATTTGTAGTACGGTCAACTGTGACACAAATGGATTTCCTGAAAACGTGGTCAGTGCGTTTGAAGTTTCTTGCAAGAGAAAAATATGAGAGACAAAGCCACACGAAGTATTTCTGGTCAGCAGGTGAGTTATGTGGTCCACTGACAGGCAGGGAACTTGGGAAACACCGAAGGATCTCCTGGGATTATGCAGAGGAGAAATGGAAAGAGAAGCTCAGCCAAGACACTCCTCTGGTTAACTTCTGGGTGTGCACGCAAGGGAGGAAGCACAGCTAGCATTTAATCCAGTCTCAAATGAGGCCAAAGGCAGAGGGGAAGTAAGGAAGGCCCAGAAACCAGGGCAGAAGAATCAAGATCTCAAACCAATGGTTAGAAATGGCAGATCAACAACAGCCGTGACTGTGAAGTCCTAATAAGGGAACAGCAGCCAGACTCGAGGGAGATGGGGAAAGCAAAAAGGAGAAGCAGATATGCTGTAAGCCTGCCTTTCTTCATGGTGCAGGACACACAGCCCTCCCATGCAAATAACTCACAATCTTCCTGTACCCAGCTATCACCAGGCCCTGTGCTGATAGAAAAATGCCACTTAGCTCACTGCAACCTTGGTGTTATCAGTACTGCACGTGGCTCTCTCCAGCACAAGCACCATCCTGTAAAATCCCCAGCAAGTCTCTGTCCCCTTGCTGCCAGCACCTCTCTTGCTGACTTGCCCATTGCTTTCTTGAAACATATTTTCCTGCTTTCTCTAATAAATCTACACTTCTTTACCTACAATGATCTTGCTAAATTCTTTTTACTGCCTGAGCGACATTGATCCCAGATAGTCACTACCCGTGACAATGCCCCTTATTAATAAGCATATAGTGGAGTTTAAAACTGATTCCGTAAATTCATTCAAATATATTACAAATGTATTCAAATATGTTATAAATGCACATGATTTGCATATGGTTATTCATACAATGCTGTATTATACAAACTATTTTATAGTATTTTTCCTCTTCATACTATATTGTGACAGTATCCTATAATGTTTGAATTATTTCTAAAATGCATTTTTATAGCTATATAATATTCTACTGTGTGGAAGTATAATGATTTAATTGATATAAATTATTAAATATTGAAGGATTTTAAAAAACATGTTTTTTATTTATAAAAATGTTGCTTTTTATATGATTCTTCACTTTGTATAACAAACTCGAAAGAAAACGACTGATCTGAAACAAATGATATTTAAAATTTTTGATCCATATTATAAATAACTATTTAAAAATATTTGACCGATTTATAATTAAACCAGAAATTTTTTCTCACATCCTCATTTTATGATTAATATAGATTCTATTACAACAATGTTAAGTTTACAGCAAAATGTAGTGGAAAGTACAGAGCATTCTTGTATACCTCTTCCTAACAGAAGCCCACAGCTACCTTACTGACAACATCTCCCCCATGGGTTACTGTGCATACTACAATTTTGTTATTCCACCATAGCTTGATCAATGGCACTGCAACTCCGTAACTGATTGTACATCAGACAGCATAGGTATCTTGACAGTACATTTGTTACAACTGATGAAACTACACTAATACATAATTATCATGCAAAACCCATAGTTCATGCTGGGGTTTCCTCCTGGTGTTATAAATTACATGCCTTTGGACAAGTGTATAATGACATGTGTCCACCATTACAGTATCATACAGAGTAGTTTCACTGCCCTAAACATTCCTTGTGCTCTGTTCCTCCCTCCCTTCCCCAACCACTGATCTTTTCGCTGTCTCCATTGTTTTTCATTTTTCAGAATGTCACAAAATGGGATTATGCAGGATGTAGCCCTTTCAGATTGACTTCTTTCACTTAGTAACATACATTTACGTTTCTTCTATGTCTTTTCATGGCTTCATAGCTCATTTAAGTGTTGAATGACATTCCACTGTCTTGGAGCACAGTTCATTTACCCATTCACTCACTGAAGGTCATCTTAGTTCCTTCCAAGGTTTGGCAATTACAAATAAAGCTGCCATAAACGTCTGTGTGCAGGTTTTTGTGTAGACACAAGTTTTTAACTCTTTTGAATAAATAGCAAGAAACATAATTGCTGAATTCCATGGCAAGAGCATGTTTCGTTTTTAAAGAAACTGTCAAGCTGTCTTCCACAGTGGCAGCACCATTTTGCATTTTGCACCATTTCCACCAGCAGTGAATGAGAATTCATGTTGCTCCACATCCTCACCAGCATTTGGTGGTGTCAGTGTTTTGCATTTAGATCATGCGAATAGCTATGTAGTGGCAGCTCACTGTGAACTTGCCAATTCCTAGTAACATTTGGTTTTTCAATTTTTTCATGGCCCTATTTTTCATCTTTATATCTTCTTTGGTGAAGTGTCTGTTCATATCTTTCACCTATTTCTTAATTGGATTGTTTGTTTTCTTATTGTTAAATTTTAAGAGGTCTTTGTATATTTTGAATACCAATCCTTCATGAGACATGTCTCTTGAAAATATTTTTTTCTCGGTCTGTGGCTTATTTTTTCTTTACCTTAACAGTATCTTTTGCAGAACAGAAATGTTTTATTTTAGCCAAGTCCAACTTACTATTTCTTTTTTCATGGATCATACTTTCAGTGTTGTATCTAAAAAGTCATTGCTAAATCCAAGGTCACCTAGATTTTCATATGTTATCTTCTTGGGGATTCATATTGTTGGGAGAAGGCCCCCCAAAATCTGGCTATAAACTGGCCCCAAAACTGGCCATAAACAAATCTCTGCAGCACTGTGACTTGTTCATAATGACCCTAAGGCCCATGCTAGAAGGTTGTGGGTTTACGGGAATGAGGGCAAGGAACACCTGGCCCGCCCAGGGCAGAAAACTGCTTAAAGGCATTCTTAAGCCACAAACAATAGCCTGAGCGATCTGTGCCTTAAAGTCATGCTCCTGCTGCAGGGAACTAGCCCAACATATTCCTTTAATTCGGCCCATCCCTTCGTTTCCCATAAGGGATACTTTCAGTTAATTTAATATCTATAGAAACAATACTAATGACTGGTTTGCTGTTAATAAATGTGTGGGTAAATCTCTGTTCGGGGCTCTCAGCTCTGAAGGCTATGAGACCCCTGATGATTTCCCACTTCACACCTCTGTATTTCTCTTTTTTTTTTTTTTTTTTTTTTTTTTGAGACAGAGTCTCGCTCTGTCGCCCAGGCTGGAGTGCAGTGGCCGGATCTCAGCTCACTGCAAGCTCCGCCTCCCGGGTTCCCACCATTCTCCTGCCTCAGCCTCCCGAGTAGCTGGGACTACAGGCGCCCACCACCTCGCCTGGCTAGTTTTTTGTATTTTTAGTAGAGACGGGGTTTCACCGGGTTAGCCAGGATGGTCTGGATCTCCTGACCTCGTGATCCGCCCGTCTCGGCCTCCCAAAGTGCTAGGACTACAGGCACACCTCTGTATTTCTGTGTGTGTGTCTTTAATTCCTCTAGCGCTGCTGGGTTAGGGTCTCCCTGACTGAACTGGTCTTGGCACATACTTTTGCATTTTACACTCAGTTCTAGTATCCATTCTGAGTTAACTTTTGTGAAAGTATATAAGGTCAATGTTACAGTTCTTTTTTTTGGCATGTGGATGTCCAGTTATTCCAGCCCATTTGTCAACAAGATTCTTTTCTCCATTGAGTTGCCTTTGCTTCTTTGTCAAGGATCAGGTGTATATGTTCATGTGAGCCCATTTCTGGGGTCTCTATCCTACTGCACCGATCTACTTGTCTAGTCTTTACCAGCACTCCATGGTCTAGATTAATGTATCTTTATAAAAAGTCTCAAAGTAGAGTAAACTAGTTCTGTGTTTTCCTATCCATACATACCTATGATGATGCTCATTTTATGAATCAGGCACAGTAAGAAATTAGCAAGAACAACCAATAATAAAACGTAACAATCATAGCAATATACTGAATATACTGTTACAAAAGTTATATGAATGTGTTCTCTCTCTTTCTCAAAATATCTTCCTGTACTGTACTCACCTATTTTAGAACCACAGTTGACCACCGGTAACCGAAACTGTGGAAAGCTAATGTACAGTTGGGGGGACTCCTGTTCTGGCTCAACCAAATTCCTATTTTAACTCACTTTCATACACAGCTGGAATGCTTGCTTTTTCAGATATTCTGGCATAGGAAAAGAAGGCTGATAAAGTTGATTTTAGAGAAAATAGTTCCCCATCATCTCTCCAGGCTCTGCTCAAAGGAAATCATGCCTCTGTTAGCTGCATGAGCTAGAGGTGGCCAGACAGTGAGACAAGATTTTCCTAGAGAAGTCTTTCCTCGTTGATAGAGGATAGCACTGACCCTTAAGTATGACCCGTAGGTAGCTCTTATTCTTCTTCTATTTTCTCCTGATTCTAAACAGTGTCTCTGAATTTCAAGTACAAAATCTGAAACCATCATTCACACAATAATGCTGAATTAATTTAAGCTGTGTATAAAAAATGGGTATGTGTTGGAATTTATGATTTGAAATTTTGAAGTTGATGACCATTTACTGGATCGATGACTGACAATTCCTTCTGTTATTGGCATCTGTGGTCCGTGAGCAGTAGGGTGAAAATCCCATGCCTCTTGAGAAAATCAATTCAAACAATTTCTATTGTGTATGTTAACATTTTGGAAATGATTCAACCACATGAGCCACTTAAGCATCTCTTGAATCAGAAAGTATCTTTTGGGGATAGAAGAAGGACTCTCTGTACTGGAGGGAAACACGGCACTCCAGGTGGCCCCTGAATCCTTGCTTCCTCAGGTGTCAACGTGTCTAGTGATGCACTGCAAGCAAGCCTTCATGGATATTTCTCCTCCAGTCAACTTCTTGTTCCAAACTCATTCTACATACACTTCGAAGGGTGAGCCAATGCCGTTGCTACTCTGTTCCTCTACTCCACACTGTATAATTCAAAAATAATAACCCAAGATGATCTGTTTTCAACAGAAGGTTTCAGAGTCAGGCCAGAATACTTTTATCCACAACCATGACACTCCATCTAACTCTTATGACCACTGCCAGAAGGCAGAGAAGTAAGCCTGCCATTGATATCCATACTGAAGACACACAAAAAAGCGGAGGAGGAAGCTGAAGTACTAAAGAATATGGGTGAATACACACAAACATACACACACATGCACATGCATGCACGCACCACACACACAGGCACACAGGCACACAAGCATGTGCACATACACACTCACATACACACATGCACACACATAACACGCACATACACGCATGCACACACACATGCGCATGCATACACATGCACATACATACACACGCACACACACATGCACACACATACACATGTACACGCACATGCATAGATACATGTACATACATCACTCACATGCACACAGGCACACAAGCATGTGCACACAATGCACACATGCACACACATGCATGCACATGCACACACATGCATGCATACACACATGCACACACGGATACACACATGCACACACGTATGCACACGTGTGCACACAAATGGAGGAACTAACTCAAAAGCAAGCGGTTACCCATTCAAATCTGCACATCTGCCATTTGCTCCAAATGATTCTTTTCCTAAGCAACAACTTGTGGATAATGAAACATTTTTAAAATCACAGAACTTTGTTTTTGGGGTGTAGACACTTTGCGCAATAGCAAAGACAGTTAAATCATGCAAAAAACTGTTTACTCTGAAGGTGTCAATTTGAATGCAGTTACAGTCCATTTGCAAGAAGCAGCAAAGAGATGCAGAGCTCGAACCCCTGCTGACCTTTGGATAGAAAAATTGCATAATGTTGATGAAGACTCTGATTGGATTTATAAGAATTATTTTTTAGGAGGCTGAAGAAGTCGAAGGTGATATATATACAGCTACTTATTTATTTTATGCTGACGTATTTTGTACTCATTTTACATGGAGTAACACAAATTGTGATGCTATGCCATTGTGAGTGCCCCGTTTACACAGGTAGACAGTGTCTATAGAAAAACACTAAGGATGAAATCGGTGAATCAAAGTTGTTGGCATACATGCATTTATAGATATTGTCAAATTACTTTCCAGTGGGTTCTTCTGACATCATTTATGGACAATATATGAGACAATCTGTTTTTCTATGCCCTATCTCTGATACACAGATATCTATTGATATCTCTATCAATCTATTGATCTATCAGCCTATTGAGCTACTCATCTATCTATCTATCTATCTATCTATCTATCTATCTATCTATCTGTCATCTATCTCTCTGCCTATATGTCTGTCTGTCATCATCTTTATCACTCAAATAGCTGAAAAATTGTGTCTCTATTGGCTTTTCATTTTTATTTCTATTAGTAAAAGAGAATTCGGACATCTTTTCATATGTTTAAAAAACATTGAATCTTCTTTTCCATAAAATGTGTATAGTGTAACAGTTTTTTACATACCCATACAATTTGAATATCAACTAATTTTTAGGACTTCAATATATGCTACAGTAGATCAACAGCTACAATTCTTGATACAATAAAAGTTACATTTTTTTCCTAATTTGTAATTGATCTTCGAATTCATTTGGTGTCTTGTTTTTTTTTTGGTTGTAAAGGTTGTGTGTGTGTGTGCATGTGTGTGATCTAGCTTTTCACTTCGTTCTTCTCAACTACGACATAGGTTTTTTTTGTTTTGTTTTGTTTTTGAGACAGAGTCTTACTCTGTCACCCAGGCTGGAGCTCAGTGGCCGGATCTCAGCTCACTGCAAGCTCCGCCTCCCGGGTTCCCGCCATTCTCCTGCCTCAGCCTCCCGAGTAGCTGGGACTACAGGCGCCGCCACCTTGCCAGGCTAGTTTTTTGTATTTTTTTAGTAGAGACGGGGTTTCACCGTGTTAGCCAGGATGGTCTCGATCTCCTGACCTCGTGATCCGCCCGTCTTGGCCTCCCAAAGTGCTGGGATTACAGGCGTGAGCCACCGCGCCCGGCCCCTATGACATAGTTTTTGGAAGACATTTCCTACTTTGAAATTCCAACTCATTTTATGCTAGTTCTTTTACGATTTTTATTTATTTATGTTACACTCTCTTATTCAAACCAAAATTACTTTGGTTTAAGTTATAAAGTAATGATTCAAATGATTACTTTCCAGTTGGCTACCAGCAATATTTATTGATCATTCCCAGTGATGAAAGCGCCTGTCATCAATCCTACGCACTAAGAGGGACGGGTCTCCTCTGGCCTCTGAGCTGCGCCCCACCATGACCTTCCTGTCAGGTGACACTGCGGAGGGTGACTCAGAGCAGCCACTGCTTCGGACACAGCTCGTGCGCCCCAGGATCGGGTCTACCCAACCTCTCTCTTGGATCTTGATTTCCTTCCAGATTGAGAGCACAGCGGTCGGAGCAGTCCCAGCATTTCTTAAATCCCTGACTGCCTTGCTTTTTTCAAGGTTAGATCTGGGGCCCCGCTTAGTCCTTATCCCCGTTTCCCAGTGATTTACTGCAGGGCTCTTGAGTTTGGTGCCATGAAGATTCCAGGGCCCATTTCCGACCTGGCAGCATCTGAAGGGGCTCTGGACCCTTCTGTCACATGGCCTGAGGCTGATTTCCGGCAGCAGCGGAGTCTGAGGGGGTTTCCTCCCTAAGACAAGGCAGAGCTGGGCACATCCATGGTTAATCCAAGACAGAGTGGCCTTGTGCCTCCCGGGCCCTCCCAATTACAACCAAACCATCCCAGCATCTCAGAAGCATGGGGAGTCCCTGAAAGGAAGAAAGAAGGAGGTGGGCACCCTGAAGGCCTCTGCTCAGCACCCTCCATGATCCAGCTCTGAGCATCAGTATAGTGTGATGTTCCCAGCACACGTGGGGCACAGAAGGAAGATGATGGATGCCCCGGAGGCCTTTGCTCAGCACCCTCCATGATCCAGCTCTCAGCACAAGTATAGTGTGATGTTCCCAGCACACATGGGGCACAGAAGGACACACGGCAGCCACGCAGCCAGATCGCACTCAATAGTGAAGGGCTGAGAGCTTTCCCTCTAACATCCAGAGCTAGGGGAGGGTGCGCTCCACCAAACACACACTTCTGTTCAGCATCAAACTGGAAGTGCCAGC
>NC_045442.1:129572432-129588859 GCF_002776525.5 Piliocolobus tephrosceles | reverse complement strand
TCCACCAAACACACACTTCTGTTCAGCATCAAACTGGAAGTGCCAGCCAGAGCAATCAGGCAAGAAAAGGAAATAAAAGGCATCCAAAGACAAAAGGAAGTAGTTAGATTATTTGTTTTCTGATGACATGATCTAATGTGTAGAAAACCTGAAAGACTCCACAAAAAAACTGTTAGAACCGACAAATGTCTATTACAACGTTTGTTTCTCTTTAGTGATAGTATTTGAATTTGATTATTTTCATATTAAACTTTTAATAACATTTCTGTGTATTCTACTGGACTTTTAATACAGAATTATATGCACTGGATAATGAGAGTTTTATTTCTTTGTCGCAAAAGCTTATAGATTTCATTATTTTTTCTTCCTTTATTAAATGTGTTAGCACTTTAGTAATGTACAGAATAAATGTGAGCAGAGAAGGCATCCTCATATTGATTCAGTGAGAAAGATTTCAACATTTCTCTAGAAAATATGATGATTCCATTATTTTGTATATACCCTTTCCTTAGGCTGAAAGGTTTTTAATTAGATTTTTAGAATGCTGTTTTTAAATTAATTATGAATGAGTTTTTAACTATATCAATTTCATTGTTTAAGGATATTTGAATCTATATTCATGAATGAGTATGGCCTATATTTTATTGTTAGCATTTCTCTGTCAAGATTTGGCATCAGTTTTTTTTCTGGCATGTTAAATTGGTTAGAGTGTATTTAATAATTCCCTGTTGTCTGAACATTTTGTAAAAAATTGGCATTATTCCTTCATTAAATATTTGGTAAAATTCACTAATATAGTTTCTATGGCCTGGAGTTTTCATAATAGTTTCATTCAATTTACAAATTTTATGGTGGTTTAAATTTCTATATCTATTTGCTCAGGCTTTGTGAAGTATGTTTTTTGAGGATTAATCATTTAATATGTACTTCAAAATCATTGGCATTATATTTTCCCTTGTATATTTATATTTATTTAATATGTATTTGTATATTTAGAGTAAATATATGTTTATGTATTTACTCTATATTATTATATAGTTACATTATACTCATTTTATATATATATATATATAGTTCTCTGTTAAAAACTTTGAAAGTGGTAACGATATACATTTGTTATTTCTAATATTGGTTATTTCTACTGTCTTTTTTTCTCCATCAGTGTTCTCAGGGGTTTATCAACATTACACATTTTTTTAAAAAAGCTAATTCTAGGTTTTGTTGACTTGTCTAGAGCATATTTATATATTGTTTGCTGTTCCTTTGATTTCTACTATTGCTAGTATTTGATCCTTTCTACTTTCTTCTAAAAAGTAAATTTTGAAAACATCCATCTCATTAAATCTAAAAAGAACAATAAATTATTTTTAAAATTTCATATCAAAATGTATAGTAAGTAAATTTTTAGTTCTGAATTTTTTCTAGTATCTTTTATCACAGATTATTCTTTATCGTATGGCCAAGGGAGACATACTGTCCTTAATTTCCAAATTTATATGGATGCTGTAGAAGTAGTGTTTGAGATTTGCAGAATGAAGAGCATATCCTTTATATGATGTTAAACCTTTCTAGTGTGTTGGGCCTTGTATGGCATTATTAAAATCAGAAAGCTCTAGTAACAATTTTATAGATTTTTTTTGTTAAAAATTTAAGTAATAAATATTCTGAAGTAAACATATTAAAAATATATCTCTGGTGTCTGTCTAGGCAGTGTGACTCATGCCTGTAATCCCAGCACTTTGGGAGGCTGGAGCAGGAGGATTGCTTAAACCCAGGAGTGTGAAAGCAGCTGGCAACGTAGTGAGAATGTGTCTCTACAAAAAAATGAAAAAAATAAAAATTAGCAGGTGTGGTGGCTCACACCTGTAGTCCCAGTTACTTGGGAGACTGATGCAGGAGGATGGCATCAGCCCCCCTGGCAGGTTGAGGCTGCAGTGGGCACTCCAGCCTAAGTAACAGAGACCCTGTCTCAAAAAACTAACAACCCCCCACAAACCTCAAAAGATTTCTGACATCTAAAAGTTTATGGATATTAGAGAAACAGGGAACAAACAAGTAAAAACATGATTAAATAATTAAAACTGTAACAAGATCATAGTAAGAGAGGTAAAGTAAAATATGGCTTACAGTTTGGCTAAGTATGGAATTTTCTGTGGGATGTACGCACATTTTCTCCGTGGCTGACATCTAATGTTTTTCTGTAGGTAAAGTGTACATATTCAAGCAAGGTTGAAGCATTTGGGATTCGTTGTGGGCATGTAGGTTATGTCTTCTGAGTAGATCCGGTATCTTCTACTTCTAAAAAGTGTGGAAAATGGTGCACAGCATGTGCAGAACACACTCTTTAATGTTTTGATTAAGTTTTGTTATTTCAAAGTAAACACCGATCCCTCCATTCCTGATAAATCACCTAGAAAAATGTGGCCGGCAGCAGGTCGTTCTTGGCCCATTCTGAGCACTGAGAAGGCAGGGATGAAAATATGATAGCGAGAGGCAATTTGACAGATAGTGATCATGAATCCTACAGTTCAGGACTCCAGGGAGGGAGAGGAAGGAAAATAACAGAGAGACAGTGGGCATTGGGAGGTGAGATTCTAGTCTCGCCACCTCTGTCTATTCCACATGGGAGAGCCGTTGAAAATACATGGTGAAACACTTTTCCTCATTTCTACATATCATTAAAAATAAAATTTAGTTTTTTTACTCACACTTTCTTTAACACATTCTAACCAATGTGGTACAAAACCCCACGTGCTGGAATGAAAGATTAACAGGCTAATATAGAGAAGGAAAACATTCTTAAAGATTAGAAAACTGATTCAATCTAATACACTATTGAACATGCTATGTTCTCCCAATAATAAATGTTGAGAGTCACAGAGAAAGATAGCGCCCCACCACACAATATAAATTAATAAACTCTAAACAAGGCATAATTTTAAAACGATGCCTTTCTATTCTGTCCTTCTTGAAAAACAGAAAAACAAAATGTTTCAACAACATAAAAAAAACTGGTACTAAATTTTGTTGGCTTTACATTTCTAAGAACAGAAACACAGAAATATTAGCACATTAAAAGGCCCAGTGTACTCCCTCATTCTAGAAAAATAAATTGAAAAACCAGAGGAAGAGCTATTAAGAATCAGATGACATCATGTTTCATTATACAAGTGGAATAATAAAGTCCAAGGATAGCAAAGATTTTCCTATAATTAGAAAAGGTAAAACCAAATTCAACCTTTGCAAATGCAATTGTTCTCTATGAGAAGAAATACAAATATCTGAATTTGTATAGGATCCAGGATGTTTTCATTATGATTCTACCAGAAGTAAATCTAACCCCATGTTTTTCAGATCAGTCTTGATATTATCAGTATCTGTCTCCATAAGATTGAAAAGAAAGTCATTATCCAATGGAGTAAGAAATGCAGATTTATTCATCGACTTTTCCAAATGGTGCCTGATCACTTGTTATTTTGTCCTTTGGCAACGTTCTTTGAATGTCAAAGAATTTTAGCCTTTGAAATTATCATGAAATACAAACATCATGCTGAAATTTTCAAATATGGTAGCATTTGTGATTCTCCCCATCAGCACGAATGTCTCAGCGATCATAATTATTCTCACCATCATTGAACTTCTTAGTTACTGCATACCTAATGTATAGTGACAGGCTCACCCAGGCCATTGGCCTGATTTTCTATTAAGCTTAGAACAACTCTGAAGTTGATGGAGTTTAAAACGATATGCAGATAGAAAGTGGAATGCTGGTAATTTGAGACTGCCTCATTTTGGTATCCAGATGAAGTCTTTTTATTGAGTGTACAGTTTAACTCTTAGTCCTGGGTGAACGTCTTACCCAGGAGTGGACAGCGGGAACGGGAGTGATTCTTAGAGGGCAGTGGGCAGGCATTGCACATGGTGGACAAGGAGGGATATGGAAACCACTTTCTGATAATGGAGGTGGAAGACAATGGTCCCTGGTTTTCGTCGTTGTTTTTGAAATTTTGTCTGAGAGTTTTGCAAAGATCAGAAGGGACATGATTATATAGTAAAAGGGGAAATTGGACAGATTCAAATTAATTGGAGCAAATCTCAGCTAATTAACCGGAATCCTTGGGCCCTTATTTAGTGGGAATATATTCAGTACTTTGTCACAACTCCCAAAATACACGAACGTTTGCCGTGCATCTATGAGTATGGAGATTTTAATTAATACTTCATGGGAAAGTGGAAGCAAAGAATGCCTTGCACAAGACATGGAGATCTTGAGTTATTTTCTCTTTTTTTTTTTTCTTTTTTTTCTTTTTTCTTTTTTTTTTTTTTTGAGACGGAGTCTCGCTCTGTCGCCCAGGCTGGAGTGCAGTGGCCGGATCTCAGCTCACTGCAAGCTCCGCCTCCCGGGTTTACGCCATTCTCCTGCCTCAGCCTCCCGAGTAGCTGGGACTACAGGCGCCCGCCACCTCGCCCGGCTAGTTTTTTGTAATTTTTAGTAGAGACGGGGTTTCACTGTGTTAGCCAGGATGGTCTCGATCTCCTGACCTCGTGATCCACCCGTCTCGGCCTCCCAAAGTGCTGGGATTACAGGCTTGAGCCAGAGTTATTTTCTCTTTAAACATCTCTGCAGTTGTCCCCAAATCACTCCTCAGTTGCCTGTGGGCTGGCTTGTTTCTCTTTATTCCATAAGACATTTGTATTCCAAGTGTCTCAAGAGATAGTTAGCTATGAATATTCAGGTAAAACCCAAAACCTAGTAACTTAGAAGATTCAAAAAAGTCCTGTGGAAAGTATTTTAAGAGTATATATCTTACTCTGTCATGCCTTGGGGGCCTCACTCATGAATCTGAGGATATTATCAGGTATTAATTCAGGAGGACCAGTGGCATCTGCTGGAGAGTGGGGAGTGAGCGCTGCCTCTAATAAAAGATTTTCTCCATAGCCTTGGGTCATTTATCACATTTGCTTATTTTACTTTGTTTTCTGACTTATCCTGGTTCACAAGCTTGAGTAGCACGATAAAAATCATTTTTTTTTTTCTGTATAAAAATGACAGTCAGGAACAGACTATAAATCAGATTATCTAGTAAAGGGTGGGTCAGGGTAATATCCCAATGCTTCAAATCACTCTCTCTTTGACTGCAAGTTGCATGCATTTGTAAGGCCTGAAAACTACAACTACATTTCCCACTGATCATAATAGAGCTGTGAAAATCAGACAAGCGCCACTCACCACGCTTGAGATGCAAGAATAGCATTTGCTCTACCAATAGGTCTTCTGCTGATAAACTGGCGAAAGAACGGCATTGGGTTAGCTAAAGTCATTAAAACTTTTAAAGTTGGTGAAATGTTTTGCCTCCTCAAATAGGAGGCGCAGCTTTTCATGAACACATGTACACCTCAGGGTGAGGTCCTTGCATTTTTCATTATAGAAATCATATGTTATATGTTACATTACGTATTATTGGGACAAATTTCATACAACCATATAGCTGGAAATTACATAAACTCTGGTGTTGCTGTTTATATGAGACTGGTGCCTCCTGAGGAATACTGTACATGGTAATTCCTGGAGACCTGCAGGACACTGTCATGTGTATACTTGGTATGTAACATATATCATATTTATCGGCACATTATCTCATATATATATAAAATGTCACATATATTTTATATATATCATGCTATATCCTACCCTTTCTCTCTTCTCTCTCACATTGGTGAATATTTGATAGTGTTTAAGAAAACAACAACAGTAACAGAAAACTGTGCCCATAGTTGACAGTGGACATACACGAATTTTACAAAAATGTGACAGTTCTACCATTTCAATCATGAGATTCTAGTTTTCAGTTTCCAAAGTAGGATACTGGGATGTCCCAGTAGGACTTAGTGGGGAGGGACCTCCTCTGCGTGTTATCTCCCATGAATGATGTGCTGTGAATATTGAAGAAGTAGTGTTATACGAGTCATTTTCTACAAATTCTTTTATTGTGATCTAGAAAAAAACGCACAAATGCATCTTCTTACAAAAGGTAAGAGGAAACTCAAATAATATGAACACTGCTAATATTAATGAGAGTAATAATAACATAATTAACAACTATCCAGAGACACAGAATAGTGAACTAGATTAGTCTTCAGAATTGAGATAAGTCGGAACTGTTTTTAGCTGGGATACTTAATTATATTTAAGTACAAAACTCTGGAGAATCTATGCTGTTTTATAGGAAAATTAATTTTTATTCTTTTATTAAAATTATGTTTGAATATATTTTCTCCTGGGAAAGAACCCTATAACTGGGGTAAATGCTTCCCAAACCACTCTCCATTGGACTCAGGTGGATTCAGGGGGAAGAATTTCCCAGGATAACTTTCCCATAATTCCTTCCCTAGTTTCTCAGGATAACCTTCCCACAATTCCCTCTCCAGTTTCTCAGGATAGCCTTCCCACAATTCCCTCTCCAGTTTCTCAGGATGACCTTCCCATAATTCCCTCCCCATTGGCTTCGACGTTCTCTAAGAGATGCTCCTTGAATAATGGTGCCCAGGGAAATGCAGCTCTTAGACTTGGATTTGCTAATGTTCAAATATTTATTCTATTTACTAAACAATCACACATGATGCCGTGAGACCCTCTGGAATTCAATGGTGACATACATTTGCAAGACGATCACGTTCAGTTTTGATTTATTAAAAGGCTAACACTTTGATTAGTCAATACAACTACATTGATTATAAGATCAGTAAGAATAATGATTTATCTTACCTTACCTACTGGGTAGCTGAGGCCTGTGCTTCTTCCTATGAGAATCTGTTTTGGTCCTGTGCATTGCATTTTACAGGGCTCATGTCAAAAGTCACATGAGATTACTCAATTTGGGCTATTTAGTTATTTTCAGATTTTCCTCCTTTTAATTAGATCAGGTCTTTTCGATACTACACTCTGCCTTGAAGCATAGCCCCTGGCATCTCAGCCTTTCTGAGTTCAGTTGAGTAAGGACACACATTGCTGAGGACATCATCTACTGCATTGATCAATCATGCTCAGGTGGAGACAAATGCATGTTTAAAACATTTCCTCAGAAACTTTGCCTGAACGGGCTTTTTTTTTCCCCCAATGAACTAATATGCTTTTATAATTTTTTGCTAAAATATGACAAATGAAAGATATTTTTCTTTTTTAACTTTTACCAAAGAAAGGGCTCCAGTATCACGTCTTCAAGGAAAGTGTCCCCAACTTTTCCAGATAGTGGCCATTTATTATGTCATGACATCATTTTATTTCCTCCTGACCACATAGTTTTTAAAGGTACATTCATCGTATAATTATTTAACTTCGATTTAGCCAGCCACAGTGTAACCTATAACGGCTCACATATGTGTTTCTAAATACCATTCGTTTTCTAGCGGCCAAAAGAGCTGTGGAGCACAGGTAGAATTTAAAGAAGTAAACATTGTCACAGTAATCAATACATCAAGATATACTTTTAGTATTAATAGCTTTCCTGGACTATTTTTCAAATATGTAATTCTTATCCTTAATGTTTACCTATTTTTCTCTTTGGCTTTATTTTTTTGAGGAAAAGTCATTTCAAAAAGTGATATTTCCTTTTTTCAAAATTATTCTTTATCTCTCTATCTACCTGTCTATCCATTTGTCCACATATTTATCTATCATCTGTCTATATCATTAGTAAAACTGTTTACTGAATTTTAAAAGTGGTAGTATGAAAAATATTGATCAAGGCTGGGCGTGGTGGCTCACACCTGTAATCCCAGCACCTTGGGAGGCCAAGGCTGGCTTGACGCCAGGAGTTTGAGACTGTCCTGGCCAACATCATGAAACCCCGTCACTATTAAAAATATAAAAATTAGCTGGGCGTGGTAGCACATGCCTATAATTCCAGCTACTCGGGAGGCTGAGGCAGGAGAATCACTTGAACCCAGAGGGCAGAGGTTGCTGTGAGCTAAGATTCTGCCACTGTGCTCCAGCCTGGGCAACAGATCGAGACTCTGTCTCAAAAAAAAAGTTTTTTGATCAAGTCATTCTAATAATTTCCAGTTATTTGCTATTTATTGAGAAAATTAGCATATTTTTAAGAAAGACAGCAAATTTTGCCTGTAAATTGCATTTGGAATAGTTATCTCCAGCTAAGCTATTCTTTCTGACACACGGTCTGCCATGAGTAGTGACTTCAAACTTTTCCATTAGTTTTCCGCATAGTTCAATGTCCAAGGCATTATGTGTGCGTTGAATTCTGTTTTAGCTTATGATAATGTAAGAGAAATCATATTACATTTTCCTCACATTTCTAGTCATGTTGACATTATAAAATGTGTTTGTGTCATGGATCAATTTTTTAAAAATTCAATAAGATATTTAATGGGAGATCTTAAAATTTAAATAGTTGGCTTAATATTAATTTCTGTTTCGTTTTTATCTATAGAACATTATTAATGTCATTTGTCAATGTCTCAATATTTTGTAAATTATAAAAAAATAAATGTTCTGTTTTATATCATATGACTTAATTTATCTGTGATTTCTGTATCTTTGCCAGTTTCCTTCATTTAATTAAGTAAAATCTTCATCAAATCAATAATCATGGTTTAACAGCTGAACTATTTCTTTTGAAACAAAATTGGTGTGTCTGGTAGGATGCATTTTATGAAAACCAAATAACTCTAGTAATTACTTTTTAAAATGATTATTACTTGTTCACTAATTTTCATCAGAGTAAATTTAGAAGACTCCATAAGAATTTCAAACCATTTCATATCCTCTGGACTCAAGGCCAACCAACAAAGTTTAAATTTTCTTCCCCAGTACATTGTTTAAATTTCCTTCCATAGTTCATTGTTTCAATCTTTGGTATTTAATTTTCTGTGAAAATTACTTGGCATATAGTAGAAAACATTTAAAATATTTATTTTTTATTGTATCAGTCAGAGAAAACTTCATAAGATTTTGACTAAAACCATATACTTTTTTCTATAAATTTAATAATATGATGTCTACTAAAATCCAATAATTTTTCACTCATAGTTTTTTACCAAATGGAAACTTTAAAGCACAAACAAACCTTTGATACATAATTTTGTATGCCGATCCTTTCAGTTCCATGAGATCAAAAAATGAAATTATCTTAAGGTCTGAATTTTACCTTTTAAGGAAATTATTTAAATACATTTATTAATAAGAAATAAATATTCATAGATTGTTATTGAAAATGCATTATCTTAATTGTTGATTTTTAAAAGTTAATTTTCTCATGAAAATAGATATCTATTTTTAAAGCAGGTAAAGCATATATCTATATATTAATATTGTTTTCAAGCCTTAGTAAATCATGTCTGAAAGTGCATGGTTATTTTTAACTATTAAGTACACATGGTTAAAAATTGTCATCTTAATTTCTGTGTTATTTGTTTGCTTTTTTAACACTCTTTGAAAAAATAATTTGTTTTTTAGCATAGTATTTTAATTAAAAATTTAATTTGTTGACATCATTTCTTCATTAATGATTGCACATTTTGCCCATTAAAATCTGTCCCTTAAATCAAATATAATTCTATTCCGAAGAAATATCTAAGTATCAGCACTTTTAGGTTTTATTGATATAACTTTTGAGCACCATTTACCTTCAACATTATGTCACCAGCAATACAACTCCACTCACATATTTTTTTGAAATGTATTTGTTCAATTTTACTGATTATTACTTATAGAAAAAATATAGTCCTGCCTATTCTGATTTCTATGATGTCATAAATTTTCCAGACTATTTTTGTTACTAATATCATTGCTTTTCCCCCAAGCCATTTTAAAGATGCATGCTTACTATAGATATTATTAAGATATGAATACTTACCTGAACTTTGCTGTTTTCTCAATCTAAATTTTTCTTAGTGTTTTATTAAAGATTCTTCAATTTATAAATATATGCATTGCATAGTAAGTACTTACACAAGTACTGTTCATGTGGATATTAAAGGCAATGAAAGAAATAACTTATCCAGGAGTAGTAGCAACAACTAAATAATATGAATATAATAAAACTGATAATTCTAATAATACTACAGTTTAGAACATATCACAAATAGTGTGCAGGTCAATCATTCTGTCTATGTGATCTCAGATCAAATAGATCGGGAGATATGCTCATGATTTTACCACTGACCTCAGCAACTATTTACCAAGTGGTACAGAAATACGTTAAACAAAAGCCATACCAGTGCCTACTGGCCGAAAACAAATCACGGTATGATCTGTCATTTCCATGACTCCCTCCTCAAAATCATTCACTGTTGAACCCATTGATATCCCACGTCAGCAATCCCAACTATCTCTCATCTAACTTTGGTATATGAACTCCTTGAGCGAATGTTGGGATAACTGTCAACATTAGAATAACCTTCCCTGATATCATTTTTATTCTCTTCCTCCAACTCTGTTAGTTCTTTTCTCTTTCTTTTGTTTTTTAACAGTCCTATCATTTGGAAGTTAGATTTTCAGTTTTTTGTATATTCTGGAAAATAGGCTTTCAAGAAAAATCTCCTCAGCATTCTTTTTAGCCGTAACCGATATGTTTTGATTTCTTCTTATACGTATGACTATTCAGTTAAATGTTTTCTTCTTTCTGCTGTAATGTTCTTTTGTGGCTCATGAATTATTTAATAGTGTACTCTTTATTTCCATACACTTGAGTATTTTCTAGTTATCTTTCTGTTGTTAAAATCCACCTTAATTCCATTTTAGTCCGATATATTCTTGACAATTTCGATCTTCTGAGATTTTGATTGTTGTTTGATGACTGAAGATACGGTCAATTCTAAGAAATAGTTCAGATATACTTCATAAGAATGTATGCTCCATTGTTTGTGACTTCTGCGTACTCCCTGATACATTCACCTGTCTGTTTTATTAGTAATTATGAGTGTTAAAATCTCTTACTATGATCATGTACTTGCTTATGTCTCCTCTCAATTCTGTCAATTTTTGCTGTATATATTTGAAGTCTTGTTAATGGCTACATATAGATTTAAAATTACAACAGCTCCCAGTGAATCATCTACTAATCATGAAGTGTCTCTTTTTATTTTAAGTAATCCTTTAGTTGAAATGTTCTTTATATGCTGTTCGTACAAGTAACTTAGATTTTTTTTGTTAGTGTTTCTGTGGTATACCTTTTCTTATGTTTTTACTATCAACATTACCAACTCCTGTATTTAAGTTTTGTGTCTTACAATATGCAACATTATTCTTATTTTCTCAATCTGACTCTCTTGATTCTTAGAATACTTAATTCAGCAAAATTTTAAAACAGTTTTTTCCCCAAAATATTTATTTCATAATACTGAGAGCATTTGTCTCTTTCCTATATTTTTGAGTAATTTCAGTCAAATATTTACTTCGTTTTCTCTCCATCAATTTTTTATTTATGGACTTACTCCACCATTTTAGTAAAAATTTTAACGTGGAACCTCACCTTATAGAATCTTACATTTAGATTCATATAGAATCTCACCTTATATTCTTAACGTTTCTGAAGATGGTGATTCTTTATCTCAACTTACCACCCTCTACCTTTTGCACTTTTTTTTTTTTTTTTTTGCCCTGCACTGAAATGCCATAGGGCCACCAATAATATTAATTTTGAAAGTCAATATTTAGCCAGTGGTCAATTTTATGTAGTTACACAATAACCCTCACTGTTGATCTTTGTTCTTTCCTATAATTTTATCTTAACTCTTAGCTCATTTTCTTTCTGCTTGAAGAAATACTTTTAGTATTTCTCTTAGTGTAGGCTTGCTGGTAAAAAATTCTGAGTTTTTCTTCATCATAAAATTACTATTTCATTTTCACTTTTGAAAGGTATTATGGATTTTTGTTTGGTAATTACTTTCTTTCAGGACTTTGAGATGCCTTTTCATTGTCTTCTGGACTCTAAAATTTTGTTCAGTATTAAGCTTTTAGTTTTAATGATACTCCCTTAAAATTCATATTTTATTATTCCTTTTTTTTTCTGGCTGCTGCTTTTTTTTCATCAGCCTATTACATACCCATGCGTTTCCCTTGCGCTGATCCTAATGGAAATTTGCAGAGCATTGTGCATTGCAGAATCTATCAAGTTCCTTGGTTTTGTAAAGTTGCCAGCTATTTTTTTCAAATAGTACTTCTGCCTCATTTACTTGTTTTTCTCTTTGCATATTATAACTGCATGTACGTTAGATCTTTTTCAAATATGTCTATATATCTTTATTGTTCCCTTCTTCTTACCCATTCTTTATTTCCTGTGTTTAACTCAAATATTTACTCTTGTCCCAAATTTCCTTTCACAATTGTCTCATCTACTGTTGAATACATTATTACAAGTGCTTTTATTTTTGTTACTGTACTTTTAGTTCTAAAATTTGACTTTCATTTTTAGATTCCAATTCACTAGAGAAGTTCTCCACATTTTTGTCTGTTTCATTTGCTGTAATTCTCCAACTTGGTGAACAATTTGATAATCGTAATTTCATAGAGCTTTTCAGCATGCTTCACTCCAGCAGGTGACCGCATAATTGCGGGCACAGGCCCTGCGCTCGTTACATGGAATGTGGTGGTAAGTGAGGTATAGACATGGTCTTAGTCCTAATGGATATTCTGGTACAGTGGGAGAAGGTAACATGTTCTGTGTACTTTTTATTATACTGATTGTATGAGTAACACCACACTATTAAAACTCAAGTGTCATCTTTACAACAAGAGAAACAATTACAAATAAAAAACCTAATATACACAGTAAGAGAAATAAACTAAGTAAAATATATCAGTTATTGGAATATAATTAGAAATATAAAGATTACTTTTAAGCTTTCAAACTTCCATTAGTTTTCTTAATTAAAAAAAAATTCCAAACGTATTGAGGTATAATTGAGAAATAAAATTATATGATTTTAAGATCTATGACATGATGATTTGATGTATATATGGTAATATAGATAGTGAAAAGATCACCGTCATCAATGTAGTTAGTAACACAACTATCACCTCACCCGGTTACCTTTTTGTTTTGTTTTGCATTGCCTTGTGGTTAGGACATTTAAGTGAATTTCAAGTTTATAATTCAAAATTGTCACCATCCTGTATGTTGGATTCCCAGAACTTATTCATCTCAGAAATGAAAATTTGTGCCCTTCCACCAACAACTCCCCATTCTCCATCCCCTGCCCTTGATAACATTATTCTGCTCTCTGCTTCTATGAGTTCTTTTGTAGATCCACATATAGGTGGATATTTGTCTTTCTGTGCCTGGCTTATTTCACTTAACATAATGTGCCTCGGTTAATCGACATTGTAACAAATAAATACAATGTATTTAGCTCTGAATATCATAAAATATCATCAAATCAATTTTAGTTTTGACAATACCTTAACGATATTTATCACTCTGTTATTGTTGATAATACTGTGTAGAAACCGAGGACAATTTTAAACGTTCTTAGTTTTACGTGTCTTTTAGTGTTACATGACTCCAATTATTTCTGAAAAGGAGAAGAGCTGAGAATGTAAAGTCCAAATTTACATTTGTAAGTATATACTTGTGATATATTAAAAATAAAGTGCTTCCTATCCATTTTTAAGCCCTAGCCCAAATGTCACTTCCTACAAAATGTTTTCTATAATGTTTTTCACCACATTTTGCCTTTCTCCACCTAAAATCATACTTTTGATAACATAGTTGTCAGCATATAGTTTGGCATTTATTTATTCTCAACTTGTGTGGACTTAGGTTGTTTGAAATTTTTTTGACTGCTGAACACGTTTTGATCTTTTCCCCTAATCACATTTCTTGATAAGTTCCACTTACCTTCTCCCATGCTGTGTGGTGCTGACCGGCACTCTTAGTGCATACCAGCTGCTCATGGTGTGTTTGGAGTGCACACACAGGCACCGCACCAAGCCTCTAGAGTTATCCAGCTCTTCTGCTATCTCACACGACCTTAGGAAAACATTTTACTTCCAATATTGTAAAATCCCTGCTGTGGGTCTCCATCTATAGGCATATAGGACTCTTTTTCCCTCAGGACTGGGGTTGGGGTCTATGTATATATTACATAAATAAGGGCAAGAGACTGCCTGGATACAGCCAGAAAATGGGAGTGAATAAATAACAGGGTAAGAAGCATCGAGTGGGCTCCATCCACAACTTTCTCCCCACAGCGTCTTCCCCTACAAGTATACACTTATTCTTTCGAGCTTTGTATTGCCTCTACATAGTGACCTCAGATATAGTCACAAACCTCAGTGTAATTTTGTGTTGCATGTTTTTGAAATTTTTGGAATAATAGAAGAATGATTCCACTATACCAAAAGAAATGTCAGGAAAAGTAGGCTATAAAAATCTCAAAAGGCACACTGAGATTGTACATGTCATATATACATTAGGTATATGCTTTTACTTCATTTGAGTTCTTTACCTGTCAATTTTAAGAAAACTGCAAGTACAGTGAAGCAGTCAAGAGTTAAAGGATATGGAAATTCACTCAAGATGATTTCCTTGTTTTAGGCACTTGTGCCTCTTTCTGGATGGGCATGAGAAAGAGGGTGTGGAAATTAGCTTTTGGATGGCATGCGACTGAGCAAGAGCAGCTTAGTGAGCGAAGTGCTGAAAAGCAAACTTCCGTCTGCCAGAACATTCCCATTAACGGACGTGGCCTTTTCTAATCCTTTATCCTGGATGCGCGATAATGCGATGCCCACCAGGAAATTAAAGCTTTAAAATGACAGCTATGAATTATATTGATGGATAGCAAAGAAGATGACAAAAAATTGCATTTCTAAAAATTATTTTGCAAAGTCTCTCCATCAGGTTCTGTGGGAAACAATTTGCGAAGGGTAATTACAGTTGGGTGAACGTCCTGGTCCTGTGCTTTGGGACTGTTAGAGAATACAAGAAAAGCACTGAACTAATTAAAGAGACACACCGTGGGAGCTGCCAATACTGAGGAAAATGTCAAGATTCAAATTTTAAGACCAAATGAGTATATTCAAATTCTTAGACTACATCGTCACGGAACTCAGTGTGGATGCAGTTTTCAAAATTCATGTTGCATAAGGTTGTCATGTTTAAGGAGATAACAAAATAATTTGATCAGTCAATATAAATACAATACAATTAAAATGAAGAGTAAGGCAGTGTGTGAAAGCTGTTACCCACTCATATGTTCACACTTTCCCCAATTTGTTACTGCCTAAAGGAAAATTGATGTTAGGGACCATGAAATTTTAATGATCGGTCTTCAAACTGATGCTTCACATGTCCATTGAACACTTTCATCCAAATTCATAAACTTAGCAACATTAGTATCATTTTTAATACAGCGAATAAAATGTGACCTACCCTAATGATATAAAAAATTATGACTCTGATAGATACCCTGCAAAATCAGCCTTATTAAATGCCGCTGATGGCTAATTGCCTTTTTACAGACAATGACCTGTTAGCTCTTCTTAATTCAGCAGCTTGACATTGTTGTTTAATAAAATTATTCATGAAGATAGTGATTTTTTAAATTGTGCTTTGGTTGTCAAAGTGCATTTTCCCCTACTCCCAATCTCACAAGACACATCATTGAATAAACTTTCCATTTGATCATCAAGTCATTGCTCCACTGCCAAAATAAACTTTCTGTAGTTGGGAACCACAGTCTTCCCGCTCATCTATCAGAGACCAGCGCAGTGATAGAAGAAGCATTAAGCTATCACTTTAAGGTACAAAAAAAATTTATATAGACTGAACTACCAAGTTGATCATGCTGAGACAGGAATTTAATAAAATTGTTCTTCTCACCTTTACATAGACAGACATGAAACATATTTATGAGTATAATAAAATTCATGCATGTATACAAAAACTCATCTACCTTATGAAAACAAAGATGGTAAGTTTTCAGAATTAAGTACAACCATCGGTCAGTTAGTGAATATTTTATTTTCATGTTTAATCAGAGGGTGCCATAAAAATAAGATATATTTATAAGTGTAGTTCTGAACTTCAAATTACAAATTGCAGCCAGATTACGTAATTGACTAGTTGTATATACCTTTGTGTCTCTTGGGATTTAATTCTTTGTCTAACATCTCCATGCAAATAACTACTTTCTCCTTAAAAGGCTGATGCTGGCTGGTAAAGAAACCAGGCTGAATTGGGCTGAGTTCTTTGCGTAAATTCCTCCTTGGCTTCTAGCCCATCTGCTCTCTGCCTCCCCACGCTCCCCGTGCCCTGCTCTGAGGTTTAAAATGCCCTTACTCAACTGGGTTCAGGTCGACACCCTTCCTAACACCCACCATATTTCTCAATGAATGCATAGCAGCAATCATGTACGTGCCTTCTTTTCTTTTTTTTTTTTTTTTTTTTTTTTTTTTTTTTTTTTTTTTT
>NC_045442.1:129570903-129572332 GCF_002776525.5 Piliocolobus tephrosceles | reverse complement strand
CAGTGGCCGGATCTCAGCTCACTGCAAGCTCCGCCTCCCGGGTTCCCACCATTCTCCTGCCTCAGCCTCCCGAGTAGCTGGGACTACAGGCGCCCGCCACCTCACCCGGCTAGTTTTTTGTATTTTTTAGTAGAGACGGGGTTTCACCGTGTTAGCCAGGATGGTCTCGATCTCCTGACCTCGTGATCCGCCCGTCTCGGCCTCCCAAAGTGCTGGGATTACAGGCTTGAGCCACCGCGCCCGGCTGTCTTCTTTTCACTGTATTTATTTTCTAATGGATATTGTTATTTCAGTCAGATTAAAAAAATCGCAGGACGGCTGAGACTTTCCTATGTGTTTTTATTTCTAGCACTTGCCAAAGTGGCTGGTGCCCCCATGGGAATCAATGTATTTCCTCTCTTAAAAACACCACTAAATAGTCTTGCAATGATAAACAGAATCTCTGCTTTGTCGAGGAGTCTGAATTGACTTCCTGCAGAGAGAAATCCCCACACCCTGTTTCAAACAACGTTGGTTCCTCTGCGGAGAGCTGTGGGTCTGTCTGTTCTCACCACCTGCCTCTGCTTCTGGCAAAATCTCTGAGCCACTTCTCCCAAGCTGGTGCAGGGATGGTGGCCGCTTATCTCAAAGTGACACCAGCTTTATGGGCGGAGCATGGGCCGGGTGAAGCGGCTTCCAGTTTTCCAGTTTGGATTTCTGTGTGCAACCTCCATCTTCGAGGCCCACCAGGGTGCAGGGGACCTGAGCTCCGAGGTTCCTGGCTTGTCTTCCCTGGAGTCTAGCCTCTGTCCTCTGAGAGGGCCCTGGGCAGCCCCAAACTCTCGAGGAACTTGTCCTCTGCTTCAGGGAGCTGTGGGGGATGAGACAGGCTGGAGACCTGCCCTCCCGCGGAGGCACCAGGCCCTTGTTTAGGCTCTGCGGGGAGCGTTCTGTCCCGTCTACTCTGCGCGCAGTCCCAAGGAGGGACTCACCGCACTGAGCTGAGGGCTGGGGGAAGAGTGGAGCATGGACTCTCGCTGTTGCTGCAAACTTCAGCCACTTTCATGAACAGATGTTTCTTTATTAGCAATACACTCGGATAATTTCTGGACACTTCAGAATTTTTAAGGCCGGGCGCAGTGGCTCACTCCTGCCATCTTTGCACTTTGGGAGGCCAAGGTGGGTGAATCACCTGAGGTCAAGAGTTCAAGACTAGCCTGAGCAACATGGTGAAACCCCGTCTCTACCGAAAATACAAAATTAGCTGGGTGCAGTGGTGCGTGCCTGTAATTCTAGCTACTTGGGAGGCTGAGGCAGGAGAATTGCTTGAGGAGGAGGTTGCAGTGAGCTGAGATTGCACCATTGCACTCCAGCCTGGGTAACTGAGCAAGACTCCGTCTCAGAATAAATAAATAAATAAATAAATAAATAAATAAATAAATAAATAAAT
>NC_045442.1:129493994-129570893 GCF_002776525.5 Piliocolobus tephrosceles | reverse complement strand
AATAAATAAATAAATAAATAAATAAATAAATAAATAAATAAATAAATAATTTTTACTAGTGTGGTTGTTTTTCTGGGGCGTGGTTCCCTGGAACTCCATATACTGCCTTTTGGGAACGCATGCCCACCAGCCCTAGTTGGAAGCAGTGTTTGCTTTGTTTTCTATTTGCTGATGGGGTTCCTCTAAAATTCCCCTGATATATACTTTTTCTTAATTCACAAATGCTTTGGCTTGTTTTGATTCGAAATCTAAAGATTCACATTTGTAATTGCCTTGTTTCAGTCATTAGAGTGTCTATCCTAAGGTGGTCACGTTCATATTTATAAAAACTTGAAGCAATGGTCATTAGTTTCTGGGATAAAAATATTGTTTAATTGAAAAGGAAGTTAAAGAGAATTGTAAGGAAACAGTAGAAATATAAATGAGCAAGGATTATGTTAACAATTTTCTATTTAAAACCAGTTGCTATTAAGTCAATATGAGTAATGGAGATTGGGTATTTATGTGTAATAAATGTTATCATTTTTAATGTAAGGCTATTTAATAGAACAAAATAAAATGCCAAATTTTATAAATCTTCTATAAGTTCAAATTTGCTGAGTTAAGCATCAACTACTTCAGCTTGTAGCCTTATCTGTGTATAACAAATTTATATGTATCTGGACTTTAAATTTATTGGGACATTAAATTTATTGAGACATTTCCTTGTCTTGATCTTTGATACTCATTGTGCATTACAGAGCGGTTCATACACAATAGCTTTGCAGGGACTTAATTTTTTGTATAAAAAACTCTTTAGGAAAAGAGTAACTTTCTTACCAACATTTATGTTGAGTCAAGATTAACTAAAATACATTTAATTATCATCTAACTCCAACATTTACTTACAGCCATGATAATATTCTCCAGGGAATAAAGAGATGTGCACTTTTAGATGGTACAAAATACTCTGTTTTAGAAAATGATGCACCCCGTGAAGGGGCAGCCTCTCCACTCCACCGTGGCTGCTCAAAATCTCAGCGCAATTTCTGGGCCAGAGCCCTACATTCTGGAAATTTCCTGGCCTGCATGCACTTCTTTGCCTCTTTTTTTTTTTTTTTGTCCTTGTCAAGGGGCACAATCTATTTTAGATGTCTAGCCAATCTTATAATTAATCTGACCTCTTACATTACCAGAATGCTATATTTCACTTCTTTTTTTCTTTTCTACCAGATGAGACTTTATATTTTAATTTGCTATTCCAACCTCAAACTAGAGACCAACTTGATCCTGAAGACATTAAGAACAACTTTAGAAGCAGAATATTTTTAAAGAATTGCCTGGAATATTACAAAGAGTTATATAATTATATTATGAAGTCTTATACTCTTTCCAAGCCCATGTTTGCAGCTAATACACATTAATTGAGCCTTTAATAAATTCAAAGCATTGCAAATTAAATGAATAAATGAATGACAGAATAAATATCTAACAAAATGTGCTCACGGGCTTTCAGAGTCTAGTAAACTCAACCCTATATAAATCTATGGAAGAAACTGTGTTGCACAACAGATGCTTACGTTTGATTGATTTAAATTAAATACTTGTACAACTGATGTTTGTTTAAAGCTATTTATAAAAAAAGAAGAAACATGGCCAGGCGCGGTGGCTCAGGCCTGTAATCCCAGCACTTTGGGAGGCTGAAGTGGGCGGATCACGAGGTCAGGAGATCGCAACCATCCTGGCTAACACAGTGAAACCCTGTCTCTACTAAAAATACAAAAAATTAGCCAGGCATGGTGGTGGGCACCTGTAGTTCCAGCTACTCGGGAGGCTGAGGCAGGAGAATGGCAGGAACCCGGGAGGTGGAGCTTGCAGTTAGCAGAGATCACCCTCCAGCCTGGGTGACAGAGTGTGAGACTCCGTATCCAAAAAAAAAAAAAAAAAAAAAAAAAAAAAGAAAAATCATTAATCAAGTTAACTAGAATCTGAGTTTCTTGCTCATCTTTGAATGCCATTCTCCTAGTACAGTTGATAAAAATAACGAGTTTAATTCATGTTTGAAACATGAATAAGTGACTGAACCAACTGTGATAAGCAGGAAACACTTGTATTGAAATCAGAACAGCTGTATGCGATTTGGCTATATATGGTTTTGTGTATATGTATACAAACAAATGTTAAAAGTTAAATTGTATAATTTCAGTCTCATTAGAAGGCTTTTTCTTCAAATGGTATAACTCAGTTCATATTTCTTGCTTATTTCTAGAAATATTAAAAGAGGTATTAGGAATGAGTGCAGTGGCTCATGCCTGTAATCCCAGTACTTTGGGAGGCCTAATTGGGAGGATCACTTGAGCCCAGGAGTGCCAGATTAGCCTGGGCAATATAGGTAGACTCTATCTCTACAAAAAATTTCAACATTAGCTGGTGATGGTGCTTACTTGAGGTCCCAGCCACTCAGAAGGATGAGGTGGGGGAAGATCGCTTGAGCCCAGGAGGTCAAGGTTACAGTGAGCCACGATTGTACCACTGCACTCCAGCATGGCTGACAGAGCAAGAAACCATCTCAAGAAATAAATGGGGGGAGGGGTTATTTCTAATGGCTCAAAAGAGAAGATTTAACATGTGTCAGAACATATTTTGAATAACAATTTGTTATTTGGAAGAAAATGTTTCATTTCTTTCATTACTTATGAAACCTCTCATTTGGATTAGCCACTGAAGCAGCTTGCTAAACTCGGTCATGGATATCCATTCAGGAGAGAATGTAAGAGTGTCTAACTTTATATCCTCGTTTCTTTTTGATTCCACTTAAATTACACTACATGAATTATAAAGGAAAGGACATGATAAACTCATTGCAACCCTGCAAACTGTGATGGGACCATCAGCATATAGAATTTTTCAACAGATTTCTGAGTTGGAGAAAGTTAATGTGCCCGTCTTGAATAGCACAGTAGAGTAAGCTACAGGTAAATATAGGCATAGAGGGCGTGCACATGGGAGCTAACTTCCAATAGAACAAAGACACAGAGGACCTGAGCTCTGAAACTGTCAGGGCAGAATGAGAAGCAGGGTGAAAATAGAAGAGTTATTTAAATGTATATCAATATGACTTTCTCTCTACACCCCGTTCCAAATTCGTAAATAATGTGGCCACCCGCAAAGTGTTCACAGCCATCATTCCAACCTCAGAAACACAGTGGAGGCGCATTTACTAAAATATGGACAGAAGTATCCAGAACAAATCATGGAGGAAAGCTAAAGGGAGTCGCTGACCTCTTAGAACTATGCTGCAACCTGGAGTGTGGTGTCACCTCCTCCAAACGGTCTGCTCACAAATGACTTACCCGCATGTACACACTCATCACAAACCCTCCTGTTAGAAGACATAAATGCGAGATCAAGTAGAACCGTACATGCAAGGAAAATCTTTAACATTGAATTTAAAATTCCAGTTAAACAGAAAACTATTTCTAAATGAAACAATGGAAGAAAACATTAGAATTAGAAGAATTAGACTTAAATTAGAAGAATTCAACTTAGAATTTAGAAGAATTCTAGATGTTTTATCCACAAAAGCGGAACTGGATTTTATGAATAAGAAATAATAAGAAAATGTTAAGTTTTTTTAGAAGACAATTGTGCTTGCTGAAATTAAAAAAAAAAAGCTTGGAAATATAACTATGGAAGTCTCACAAAATATGAAACTAAATTACAAGGTTCAGAGTATGTGAGAAAAACATTAAGAGAGAGGAACCCAAATGAGGCGTCCAACATCTGAATAATAGGATTTCAAGGAAGAGAACATAGAGAAAGTGAAGGAGAGAAAATTGTCAAATAAATTGCAGAAGGAATCTCTTAGTGACAAAAGGCAGGTGTGTTCTAAAAGGAAGCCTTACTGTTAAACAGCATGTTTTAAAAATACAGCCATCTATCCAACACTGTGAGCTTGTAGAACTACAAAGATAAAGAAAAGATCATGGAAATCCTCATTTCTTATGAATTTCTGCACTGGAAATGAAGATCACACTTGTTGGTATTCCACGTCTCACGAGTTATATTGGACGATTACATAAAATGAAACAATTTCATCGAAATGTTTTCAGGAAATGCTTTTGATACTTTTATAGCCTCATCTAAAATATGAAGAGCAGAGTCTACCAAGGCACGCTAGCCTGGGAAACATTCAAGCACTGGTGGGTTGATCCTCCCATGCAGATATTCCGGAAGCATTGTTTGAGGTCATTCTCCCAGGAAGCGGCGCCAAGCCCAGGCCTAGCGAAAGGGAACCTGGGATGGAAGAAGAGGCTCCTGCACAGAGGAGCGATCCGGGCACATCACAGGCTGACAGCTGTGGGCACAGACCCAGTACTTTCCATTAGAGCAAAGGGAGGAGGGCCCAGGAAGGAGAGCTCTGTGTAGGGAGAATTCTTGAGGCTAGACAGTGTGATGAAATGTTGGAAGAAATCAGTCGTATGACAAAATCAGAGAATTCAAGGACAATCTTAAAAATCATGTCAATGTGAATGCCAAGAAGCATTTAAGGAAGTTGTTGAAGGAAAGAAATTTCCTCCTAGGAAACGAATCGTTATCTTGGCCTGTAGAAACACTTACACACAATGCTGTGAAGCCCTGTGCTTTCAATTAGAATCAGTGGGCAGATCAAACAGGAGAGAATGATGTTTAAGAGTGTAATGGAAATGTTACTAAACCTAACATTAAAAAATATAAAGTCAACAGAGAGAGAGACGAGGTGAACGCAGGCGTGGTCTCATTCACACCCTTATTGTACAAAGTGCAGAGTCTAAATATGGACTCCAAATTGGATGAAAAATAAAAACCAGTTTAACTATAGATCCTTAAAAATCACCCAGTTAATCGACAGGTGTTGAATGGCACTGAGAAGGTAGACAGGTAGAGAGGCGGTGGGGGGTGTGAACAAACAGAACCACCACCTGTAATGCTAAACAGATAATCATAAATTAGCCACTTGTTTCTCCTCTTTACTGTGATATATGGAGGCAACTTCCGAACAACTTAAAACAGAAAGGTATACAAATGTTAAACGTTTTGAAACCGGTGTTTTGGGATCTACTGGGGATGGAGAGATTCCAGGGTTGTGGAGTAAACAGAAGTCTGTTTAATCATTAATCCCATAACAATTTGATTTGGCAACTGTTTATTATTTCCTAAATAATTCAATTTACAAGTTAAACAAACACAATAGTGGAGGTGTGATTTTTAATCTGTAGATAAGAACATTGAATCGTATAATGCAAGGTAGCTTTGTCCCACATCCGGCTAGTGGAGAAGAAAGGGCTGGGCCGCCTGTCTTGGTCTCATGCTCTTTGCCCCAAAATATAGTAAAGGAAGTTGTGAGGTGGAAGTTCCAGGAAGGCGGGTGATTCTCTCAGACTCTTATATTCTGGGAAAACAACGTTCAACCCAAGCCAACATTGCCATTGTGCAGAGGTCGGGCCGGAGAGTGTGAGGAGAGCCCTACAGGACTCCCTCTCCATGTGGAGAGGGGATGGTTCCCATTGAAAAAGAACCATGCCGTTTGCTGCTCACTTAGAACTGTGAGCTATTATTTTTCCCTTTCCTGTTAGAATGAAGGAACAATGGACTCTGGATAAGGGTCTGCTACTCATTTTAAATACCTAATAAAAGTCCTGTGTACGCACTTGAAGGGCCATCCCTGCGGGGAGGAAAGGAGAAGCCTGGGAAATATTTGAACGCAGGTTTGAGGTTATTTGAATGACTAACGAAACTACTAACAACATTTATTCCTAATGAAACTGAAGATATGATTAGAGTTTCTTTTTGAGCAAGCACAGCGTCTCCTGGCAACCACTGATTTTATTTGAAAAGAAGTGCCTTTACCATATCATGAGGAATTTAGCTGACTCTGGGTCTCAGTTGTGAAAATATTGAAGTATTGTGACTTATTGTAATCAAGTCTGCATGCAATTTTCTCTATAAAATAATTGTAAGCTTCCACTGTATTGAAGTGCAAAGCTTCCACTGTATTGGTTTCTAATAAAAAAACCCATGCTAAGCAGGGGAAATTTTCATTAAATTCTAAGAGAATTGTTTGTTTGATTACCATCAAACATGTAGAAAATTTTGCAAGAATTTAAATCTGAGAGATGTCATAAAATTAATCACTATTTCTTATTCTAACAGACAGCATAATACACATACAATTAGTGCTGATGGGGAAAATGATTCAGTAATATGTGGTTTATATGTAGATTTTTTTTTCCAAGTATCTTTGGAAAATATACAATTTTCAGAAGAGGACAATGGCCATGAATGTGCAGACTGTGAGGTCCTGTATCACTTTCTTTAAACCTCTGCCTGTACAGTGTCTAATCATACATTTTTATATATAAAACTGAAGATTGGTGATAAGAGGATGAAGTATAAATAAATTGCTTTATACTATTTAAAGTATAATAGACATTATTTTAGTACAAAATATATTTAAAAAATAATATCAGGCCAGGTGTGGCGGCTCACGCCTGTAATCCCAGCACTTTGGGAGGCTAAGGCAAGTGGATTTCTTGAGGTCAAGAGTTTGAGACCAGCCTGGCCAACATGGTGAAACCCCATCTCTACTAAAAATACAAAAATTACATCTCTACTAAAAATTACAAAAACCTGCACGTTATGCACATGTACCCTAGAACTTAAAGTATAATAAAAAATAAAAATAAAAAAAAGAAAAAAAAAATACAAAAATTAGCCAGGCATAGTGGCGGGCACCTGTAGTCCCAGCTACTTGGGAGGCTGAGGCAGGAGAATCTTTTGAATCCGGGAGGCAGAGGTTCCAGTGAGCCAAGACTGTGTCACTGCACTCCAGACCGGGTGGAAGAGCAAGACTCCATCTCAAAAAATACTACTAATAAAATAATATCAGTGTTTAAAGTGAAGAGGAGAAAGATTGAGATATCTGTTTGTTATATGTAGATAAATTAAACATTTTATCATCTCTACTCCTTTTGTCAATATAAAAGTTACATATTTTTAATAAACATACGATGATCACAGAGGTGGTTGAAGGTTTCTGTACCTGCTTTCCATCTTAGCAACAGTGAATCGCTGCTGTCGTTTGCTGCATAATTTTCCAGATGAATTTTCTTCATTACAGTAAAACATTTTATATTTCCACTAGATGTGCCTTTTTGTGACTATAGCTTTCCCACTTATCAGCATATTGTATATTTGGCATCTTTTCAACTGTTCTTTCGAGACTCATTGCCATCAGAGAGGCTTAAACTGCTTTCAACATGATCTTTTTTTTAGACTTAAAAAGTTCTTAAGATTAGTCTAAACATGATTACTATACTGTTCAACATATAAAGATACTATTTAAGTGTGGCTCTAGTCTTGGGGATTATAGAACACAGAACACGAATGATATATTAAGGAAAAGGTAACAGGAGATGGCAAGTAGTAATGAGAAAAAAGAAAGACTTCGAAGACTGCCATGTTCCTGCTATGTTAGTCTGTATGTATTTAAAGAGAGAAAAAAAAGCTAAGTACTTCTTTTATTAAAATATCCAGTCTGTTAGCAACCATGTGATGTATAGTATATTAAATACCAATCTCCATTCAAGGAATTTTATTTAGTTCTATTTATTTACTTATTTTTGAGACAGGTTCTTGCTCTGTCGCCCAGGCTGGAGTGCAGGGGTGCAATATTGGTTCATGGCAACCTCTTCCTCCTAGATTCCAGAGACTCTGAGCCTCAGCTTTCCAAGTAGCTGGGATTAGAGGCATGTGCCACTAGGCCCAGCTAATTTTTGTATTTTTGGTACGATGGGGTTTCACCCTGTTTGCCAGGCTGGTATTGAACTTCTGACTTCAAGTGATCAGCCTGCCTCGGCCTCCCAAAGTGGTGGGATTACAGGTGTGAGACACCGCACCTAGCCTCATTTCAGGAATTTTAACAGTGCGATTGTCTTCCCTCATTGGCCCTTGATCCCAGAAAGCCTGGTGAGTAGAATGACTATCTGGAGAGCGGGAGGGAGGGGGAGACAGAGAGAGAGAGATGGGGGCATACAGAAGGAGGGAAGGAGGGAGGGAGGGGGGGGGGGGGGGGGGGGAGGAGTGGAAGAGAGAGAGAGAAACGAGAGAAAGAGGGAAGGACAGAGCAAGAGAGGGTACACAGAGGAGGAGGAGAATAGGAGAAGTAAAAATTAACCAGGGAAATGAAATCACATTTGATTTTAAAGACGGGAAGAATAGCAGCATTTTTAAAGTGGATGGAATTAAACCTGGAAAATGAATAAGAATACAAGAGTTGGTGGGGTAAGGGAACCAGAGGCTCGCTGGGTAACGCCCTCTAGCAGGCTAAGGGCTTTTCTGGAGAAGCAGGGCCAGCCCCTCGCTGCTGCCTGTGAAGGTGGAACTCCGGGTGCTGGGGAAGGTTGAGGCCTGGAGGTGCTGCTGCTCTGGGCTCTGTCTCATCCGACTGCTCCAAATGGAAGAAGGAACACGGCAGCTGAGAGGGAGGATGGGCTGGGGCTGTAGTGAGCGCAGAGAGGGGGTCCTGGGTGAAATGATGGGCTAGGGATGGGGGCCCTGAGTGCACCCGCGACTGCTGGCGACTACTGCACAGACCCACCCAGGGCTTGGGGGTCTCACTGATGCAATAAATGGCTGTGCATTCCCCCCTTTTTTAATTACAGAGAAAGGAAGTGTTACTTTGCAGCTGACTTGCATCTCTTCAAAAACTCTTCTATTAAGGGCAGCAAAATGCCCCGGCAGGCAGACAGAAGTCAAATCCCCCGGCAGTGATGCACACGAAGCTCTGGGTATCAGTAGTTCACGCTTAATAATATGCCTGTCATAAAACTCATAACCTAAATTCAAAAGCCTTTCAAAAACACTCAGGAAGGTGGACTACAAGTGCAATACTAATTATCAGCTGTGGGGAGTTATGTAGGGAGATGAACACACCTCAGCACATATGTTTTCCTGAGAACCAGTGCGGGCTGCAGCTCTAGTCCACCGAGTGTCTGAGGCCGCTTTATTGCCGCTCAGAGGCCCGCCTTGTCGGGGGTTTACATATTCATTAAGCAGCCAGCTCGGAGCTGTACTTCAACAGGTCGTGAGGGCCCACGGAGATGAATCAGTTCCTGGCACCCACCACCACCACAGCCATAGGCAGAGGATTTTCTTTTATTTTATGTATTTCTCCAGACCACCCACTAAATTTTCTTTCTTTTTCCAGGCTGCGTCCCTATGCTTAATTCAGAAACAAGACACGATATTGCACTCCTGTTTTCACACTTAAAACAGAGTATAGTGACGGGTATGATGGCTCACGCCTGTAATCCCAGCACTTTGGGAGGCCGAGGTGGGTGAATCGCCTGAGGTCAGAAGTTCAAGACCAGCCTGGTCAACACGGTGAAACCCCGTCTCTCCTAAAAATACAAAAATTAGCTGGGCATGGTGGTGCGTGCCTGTGATCCCAGCTACTCCAGAGGCTGAGGCTGGAGAATTGCTTGAACCCAGGAGGTGGGGGTCACAGTGAGCCCAGATCACGCCATTGCACTCCAGCCTGGGCAACAAGAGCGAAACTTCATCTCAAAAAAAAAAAAAAAAAAAAAAAAAAAAGTATAATAACATTAATTTCTGATTTCTCTTCATTTGGGATTATATGTCTAGGGGTCAATGACTTGAAAATGGGATGGGCCTGAAAGAAGGAGATAATAGAATTATCCAAGTGGATTTGTTTGAGTCTGTAATACTGGATGAGAATGCAAATGTATATGGCTGAAAAATGCATCTTCTTTTTTTCCAGATTAAAGCATCTTTCATTGTGTGAGTGCTGTGTGTTCTTGTGAGTAGGAAACTTTCCCTGCACTCATCTCCAGGCAACGCTTAGTATTACAGTTCTTACATTTTCATCCACTGAGGCAGGTATGTGCTGCTTATGTCTCTGTAGATTTAATTTGCATTTTTTGAGGGATCATGTGTTTGAGTACTTTTATAGACACTTATTGGCCACTTGAAAATAGTCTTTTGTGCAGTACTCTTTATGAATTTCCCCTACGTGGTAATGGGTTATTTATCTTTGTATTGCTATGTAAAAACACTTTTATCTATTTTGAACGCTATTCATTGTTGATTCTAAGTGTTGAAAAATCTTCTAGGCTATGGTTTGACATTTGAGTCTCTTGATAGTGTCTTTTGATAAATGGAAATGCTTAATGCTTTGGCTTCTGTTTATAAATTGTACCTACCCTGATGTCATGAACATATTTTATTTTGTTAACTTTATTAACTTGCACAGGTAGATGTATAGACCACCTGTTACTTATTTTTCTGTTACATTTTATGTCAGAGGTCAAAAGACTCTTTTCTTTCTGCACAACACCACGTGTCCATCCTTTACTGCCAAAATAGAGCTGCACAGGGAGCTACCCTGGAGCCCAGAGGCTTGAGAAAATGAGAGCTTACCCAGCGGGCCAGGTGGAGGGGCAGCGTTGAGGCTGGACGGGCCTCAGGCAGTCCGGCACCTGCTTCCGGGTCAGCTGAAATATGGCTGAAAAGACTAGGCTATGCCACTTGGGTCTCATTTTCTTCTCTGCATCTATTGATCTAAAGATGTGACTATGTCATTGTATTTCTAGTTTGTTAATTGAAATGTAAGAAATACATTTTTTAGCCTGAATTATCATTGCATCGCTACAGTAATTCAAAGTTGGATTTGATGCATTCGTCTTAATGTTTACTTTTCTTTCTGTCTTTATGTTTGAGACAGGGTCTCACTGTCGCTTAGGCTGGAGTGCAGTGGTGCAAACATGGTTCACTGCAGCCTCGACCTCTTGGGTTCAAGTGATCCTCCCACCTCAGCCTCCCATGTAGCTGGAACTACAGGCATGCACTACCACCGTTTCTGAATTTTTTTTTTTTTTTTTTTTTTTGTAGAGATGGCCCAGTCAGGTCTCAAACTCAAGAGCTCAAGTGATCCGCCTACTTTGGCCTCTCAAAGTGCTGGGATTACAGGCATGAGCCACCGTGCCTAGCCAATTTTGACATTTCTGAATTACATTTGTGTGACAGCTAATTTTATACTTCAACTGGGCTGAACTATGGTGTCCAGTCATTTGGTCAAACAACAGTCTAGACGTGGCCTTGAAGACATTTTGTGATATGATTGACATTTGCCTCCATAGACTTCAAGCAAAGCAGATTATTCTTCACAATGTGGCCTCCTGCAAATAGCTGCAGTTCTTGAGTGCAGATTGAGCTGTCCTGGGAAGGAAGGACTTTGTCTCTCTAGACCTCTCTTCGTGTGTGTGTGTGTGTGTGTGTGTGTGTGTGTGTGCGCGTGTGTACATTCTGGGGCCCAGAACAATCAGAAAGTCTCTGTAGTAAATCCAGCTTTGTGCAAGCTGCTCTGCTGCTTAGCCCACGTGATCCAGCAGACCCAGTGGAGCCTGAAGCGCCTGTGGCAGAAAGGGATGCTGCATGGGGCCTTTGCTGAATTGTAGTGAAGGCCTTCAGGATTTTGGAGAAAGGCCTTGCCATCATCCCAGATGACTTCTCTCCTGTTGAGAGAAAGCTCAGTATTGGCCTGTTACTGGGTTTTAATAGAGGCTGGCCGCCTGACCACGGGCCACCTAGTTGCTGTGTGACCTGAGCTGCCCAGCATAGTAAGCCGGAGGCACTGACCCACCAAGCTGCAAAACTGGGTGTGCACAGCCACCCTCCATCCTCAGACAGAAGCAGCAGAGCATGATCAGTGCTGAGCAGGTCCTGGAGACACAGGGAAGTCACACGAGGCAGTGGCCCGAGTGCCCATGGCCCCCACGGCGGCTGCACCACCTTCTTTCCCCAAGCCTGCACCTGTGGCCTCATGGGGAGGTCCCTAGGATCCATTGACAGAGGGAGAGAAGACCTGGACCTGGGTTACAGATGGTTCTGCACGACATGCAGGCAGCACGCAGGAGCGGATGCTGGCAGCCCAAGCCCCTGTGAGGCGTCCCCAAAGGACAGCGGACAAGGGAAATCCCCCAGGGGCAGAACTCCAACAGTGCCCATGGCTGTTCTTTTTTATTCTTTTGGTTTTTCGTGTGTATGTGTGTGTTCGTGTGTGTACGCATATGTGGGGAGAGATATATGATAATTATCGTCTTTCATCGAGAATATATTGCCTGTGATGTTTTATTTCCTAGTCATGTCAAATATTTGTGTTGTAAGAAAACAGTATCTGATTTTGCCCCATAAATGCATATTTATTTATTCAAATATTAATACAGGGAAAATAATCTTTGTGTATCTGTTATGATAACTTGAACTCGTCAGGGTGGTAATGACATAATAGGGGTGCAGCCATTAGAACAGGTGTGTGTAAAGAAGAAACACAGAAGCAAGGATTCTAATTTCCCAAGACCCATGTGCCCTTTTCTAAAACTTATTTTATTTGTGTGTGTGTGTGTGTGTGTATATATATATATATTTTTTTTTAGTAGAGAGGAGGTTTCACCATGTTGTCCAGGCTGGTCTCAAATTCTTGGACGCAAGTGATCCATCCACTTTAGTCTCCCAAAGTGCTGGGATTATAAAGCGTGGGCCACTAAGTCTGCCCCGTACTGATTTTTTAAATGAGTAGTCTTTGCTTTGAGAAGCCCCTCCTGTGTTCATGGGACCCACCTCCATGTGTAATCATGGGATAGGCTGGATCCACTGACATTAAGAAGGTGGTTATTCAAAACTCACAGCAATGATAAGCAACAAAATTTGGACCCTGAAAAATCAAGATGAATACCACAGCACTGGATAAAATTATTGCATTTGGCAGAGTGTGGTGGGTCACACCTGTAATCCCAGCACTTTGGGAGGCTGAGGTAGGCAGATCTCTTGAGCCCAGGAGTCCAAGACTAGCCTGGGCAACATAGCAACATCCCATCTCTACAAAAAAATACAAAAATTAGCCAGGCTTGGTGGCACACACCTGTGGTCCCAGCTACTTGGAAGGCTGAGATGGGAGGATCACCTGAACATGGGGAGAGTGAGGCTGCAGTGAGCCAAGACAACACCACTACACTCCAGCCTGGGCAACAGAGTGAGATCCTGTCTCAAAAAATAATAATAAAAAATAATAACTGCATTTGTCGATGACTACAGATTGTAAATACTACATAAATAAGTGATGAAAAGAGAGGTTAAATCTGTTGCAGGATCATGAAGGTACACACGACACAGGGAGAAACTCCTGGATAGAAGGAGGAGAAACAGAGTTGGGTACCATCACGTTTTGCATTTGAGCTCTTCTATTAATAACCTGAGATTATTACAGCTTTGCAAAAAATCTAAATCATTTGAATCCATTATCGATCATTGTGTCTGTGAACAAGCTCCTCATATAGCTAACAATCTTCTCCTTTTAATTGATGGTTTGAGAGTCATATAATTTAATGACCAACACAGGGTTGACAAATTGATTAAATGCATAAAAACAAAACAAAACTAAAACATTCTTCTGCATTTTGACCCAACAACTACAGTGAGTACAATGTGATACTAAAGAGAATAATTTGATAGCATTTCATTATAATCATTACTGCCTAATTTATTCAATGCAGATTCCATAGAAACACGCACATGGAGTGGTGACTTAATAAAATCACCTGGATTCCTAACAATTTTTAAATATGTTTGAAATATTATTCTATAGTTTTATTTCTTACTGCTTTGTTTAACATGTCAATAAACATATTTGTATACTGTCAAATATGTTTGACTGTTTTATTATTTTTCATTTTTATTCTTCCAAAACTCAGTGAGTATACGTAGTGTAGGGAAAATTTGAAATAGAAAGACTCAGTTGAATATCTACAATTTTAAATTATTCTTTGGGTAATAATTTTGTTCATTTTTATTCAAGAAAATACAAATCCTTGTGTGTGGGGCTCAGCATCATGCTACGTTACACTGTTGGTCTTCTCATGTATGACAAGCGAGGTCCAAGCAGGGAACTATTGTTTGTAAAATCGGGTAACTGAAAAATGAAATTAACGAAGGGGAGTGGTGCAAAGTCATGTGGGCAGAAAACCCTCCACGTGACCCAGAACACAGTGGCAGAAAACATCAATTCCATGGAGAATGCTGTCATTTTCTGTGAGTGAGGCCTGCTTCAGGGAAAACCACAAAGGCAGGCAAAGCTTCTTTTTAAAATAAACTTCATACTAATATTTTGCTTTGAGAGTCATTCCTTAGAAAGCAAATTGCACAAAGAACCCAAATAATTTTGTTAGAATATTGAATCCATTCAGGCACTTCCCAAAGAATCTGAAGAAAATTGGCTTTATGAGGGATTAAGTTCAAAGTTACATCACTGGATCATTTTAAAGCCAGTCCTAAGGCCATTGTGTTGTCAGTTTTGGAACACTAAGTTTACCGATAAGTTCAGAAAATTGCAAGTCATATTGCAGTCCTCTGGAATTCAGACATATTTTTGCTTTCTGCATTCAGGTATATTTTTATTAGTTCATTTATGACACAAATCTAATGTTTTGGCTTAAATCTGTACAAATGAGGACAGACCTGAAAGTATGCATTTGAAACTTGAGTCCCCTTCTCTTTCTCTCCCAGTTTAGTTTTTGCTGTGGTGTCTACTTTACAACACAGGGTGCACAGCACACTCAGGGCCCCGTGGTAACACCCACTCTTGTGAGCTTCTCTTCCCCCTCCACGGGAAGGACTCAGGCACACACCTTCAAAGTAATCATTTCCTCAAAAATATTCGCGTCAGCGCCACTGCCCACTTGATGAAAGCCGTCATAGCAGTGAGTAACATCGGGGCATAACATCCCATTCTCCGGAAGGCCGAGCACCTGCCAGGGGCTAGCACACATCATAAAAGGGCCGACGGCAACATAAATAAACGCCTCTCGGTGGCAGAGCCGAGAAACCTGAATGCACTTCTGAAGTGAAATGGCCACTTCTGCAAAGTGCCGAAAGGTCACTGGTAAATGCAGCAGGAACACAGGCGTGAGAGACTCGCCCAGCGCTTTCCTCGGTTTCCCCCAGGGCTTCCACATCACCAGCTTCTCCCTGCTCTCCTCCCCAACCCCAAAGTAACATCTTTCATGCAGAGAAAATGAGGGGAGGCAAACTGAGATTGATAAGTGAGTGATGATCCTTATGACCATGACTTCAGGCCTAAAAATAAGGAAGGCCAAGCTTTTCTTCCCCTCCAGTCCTAACACCTTGGTGGCCGGGACCCTTGACTTTCCTGCTTGTGGATGGACAGCATTTCGTTCCTTTTGGCCAGCAGTGAACACTTTCCCTGTAGCATTAATGATCAATGGACAGAAGGGCTCCACAGAGGATGTGTCCTTTAGATCACAGGGATCCGAGAGCGCAAGAGAGGAGGCAAGATGCCTCCCCCAACAAGAAGAGACGCATGGCCAATCCTTAATGTTGGATGTATCCGCATAAAGTTAGAACCTTCGGACGTAGGCGCCCCAGGCAGGCCCAGGCCCAGGGAGTGAGTGCTGCCCCAGCCTTCAGAGCTTCCCAGGCTCCAAAGAATTCAGCCAAGGGGCCCATTAGCAGTGCATGGAGGCAGCTTATGCCTTTATGGTCAACACCAGCTTAGGTTTGCTTTGTACCTGTGCCTGTGGCAAAATAGGATGTAGGAAAACTTTGATTTTATTTAATCAGAGGTGATGAGCAACTAACCAAAGTATAGTTAAGATCATCCCAACATCATCCACTCAGACCCCCTCCAGGGGCCCACATCGTGTTGATTTTCCAAGTTCTCCCTGGGACATGGGCTCTGGGGAGCAGGAAGCCTCATGGGAAAAGTTTTGTTTTCAGCCGAACCCTCTACATAGTAGGAGATGAGCAGATTCAAAGTCACAAAGATGTTAATCTACAAATACCGTAAGTTTATTACACCACTGACGAGGAATCCATTTCTCCCGTGACTAACGTTGATGGATTTTGCTGAAAAATTCAAGTTGATCTTTAGAGTTGAGCGTAATCTATTATTTTTTAATGGAAAAGGGTCTCCTTAAATATTTATTCACTGCCTTGTGCAACAGCGAGTCTTGGAGGCACTAACGGCTCCTGCCTGCTGACCAATGGATTTTCCACATGTGTCGTTAACATGGACTTTATGTCACCAAAAATAACACACGGTCAAACTACTGCCTCAGAGAAAGCCGGGACACTTGATATCATTGAACTGCCCCCAAGTTTAATGAAAACAGAGATTAGTATCATACACAGAAAGGTGGAAAGAAATGCAAAACAAGATGGACATGAACACTTCTGGCTTCAGTCAATGTTCTAGAACTTGGTTCTATTCTTTCTAGTACTTGTTTTGTTCTAGCTTAAAGATGACATCAAATATTAGTCAACCAATATTTGGGATATAAACAGAGTGTCTCAAGCTTCATCAGCTAATGAGTGTAAACATGTTGTTTTATGTTTTCAATTATGTTAATATTTCAAATATTAATTTTCCTGAGTTTCTTTCTGCTTGATTAAAGTCCAGTCATTTTCTGGGATTATATTCAGAATTGACTCCCTCGAATATCCTTGCTGGATGGGCCTGGCTACCTCCTCACTGTAGCCACCATTCTCAGGGAAAACGGGAATTCCACCAACTCATATTCTCTGAGTCCTCACACTGGTCCCTAATGTTCCCTCCACATCATCGTCATCATTAAGTCCAAGATTTACCTTTATTTATCTCTTCACTGTGGCAATCGGGAAGCCAGTTTTTAAGTCAGGCGGGAGTCGGTGGCTGTGTCTTCTATTTGTATTCATTCCAAGAGAAACCCAGAGCTAAGCCCTAAAGAGTTAAAAGAAGGAAACAAAGTCAGCGCATATATACACAATTCACTTTGCACTCACATTGTCGAGGCAAAGAAGGAGGACTGGCCCATGCTGTCAGTTATATATTATACACAGAATCTCCCATTCCCTCGGAATCTCCAGGGCATGATGTTGCATCAGAGCCAGTTGAGACACCTAATCCCTTTGGAATTTTCTGCAAGCAATCCTGTAATGCAAGCTACACTTGAGAGGGCTCTGTTCCTGACCATCAGGCATGCATTTATTGTCCTGAACATCAGTGATGGCCCAAATCACAATACTATTTTTATTTTCTGGTGGGAATCAGGTAGTAATGTGATTAAACATGTGAGAGAGAGCTTGGGTGAGGCTTTAGGGTCCTCATCCAAACCCCAAGTCAGATGCAGGAAACAGTGAGCTTTAACTCATGGAGAATCAGCATCTAGTAAGACTCACGTGACTTCTGTGTGTACCAGGCTGAGCTTTTATTTTTCTTGCTGTTATTAAGGTGCAACACCCAATTTTTCATAATTTATAGTTTAAAAAAATATTTCATTGCATATGACTGTTGTCTAAGACTTTGAATCAATATTATTAAAAAAGTGACTTAGTACCAGTGAGTGGCAACCGAATTGTCTTGGGAAGATGAGAAAAGAACAGAGGTGAAATAAATATGCAAAATATGCCTTCTTTGGGGTGCACAAGAAAACTGAAGAATGCCATGACATACTCTCTATATAAAGGTTTCAAAGCAGTTCAAATACAGACAAGTGGTGTGAGAACTGCGTGGTTCAATAGCAGGGTGCTCTTCCGTGGGACTCCAGAACAAGCTGGTAACCCAAGGTCCTCCCTAAGCACTGGGTCCCATTGCTCGGCTCATCTTGGCACTCACATAAGGGCAATAGCTTGTCAGCATTAAGCCTAGCAGAAAATATCCCAGAAAAATGTTGTTGTCGTCAATATGTTTGGTATATTAGGTTGGGTAGCAATATCAAATAATTGCATTGCATGAATTATATCAAGTAATTAAAACACATTAAATAAAACTACATAATGTAGGTCAACTCTAATGGGAATTAGGTGATTTTTTTCCTTGCCTTTATGAGTGGTTGCTGTATCAGTTTGTGAGAGCCTGACCTGGTGTAAAGTTCTGTCTCTAATCTCCAACTCGCTGATCCAAACTAAAACTTGCCAAGGCTGCAGAGCCAGCTCTGCTGATATCATACCTCCAGGGAGAGATGAAGGGAGCATTGTTTTCATTGTGTCTTCCTTAACAGTTATGTAAAGCAAAGACAACTAAAACACCTCCCAGGAGGAGCCAAAGGATGTTGTTCATGAAATCGTTCTCAGGATGACCTCTCAGCCACAGGTGAAACCCAGCATGTGCACCCCACGAACTCTAATACCAACGGGAAATGGTGACCCCTCAGCCACAGGTGAAACCCAGCATGCGCACCCCACGAACTCTAATACCAACAGGAAGTGACGACCTCTCAGCCACAGGTGAAACCCAGCACGTGCACCCCACGAACTCTAATACCGACAGGAAGTGATGATCTCCCAGCCACAGGTGAAACCCAGCATGCACACCTCATGAACTCTAATACCAACAAGAAGTGAACTCTAATGCCAACAGGAAGTGACGACCTCTCAGCTACAGGTGAAACCCAGCATGCACACCTCATGAACTCTAATACCAACAGGAAGTAACGACCTCTCAGCCACAGGTGAAACCCAGCATGCACACGCCATGAACTCTAATACCAACAGGAAGTGAACTCTAACACCAACAGGAAGTGACAACCTCTCAGCCACGGGTGAAACCCAGCATGTGCACCCCATGAACTCTAATACTGACAGGAAGTATATTCCGAGTTCCCTTCTTCCATGGTTGTTTTTAAGCATAGAGTCATATATCAATAAATCATTTCCTTAAAGTCTGTTTCTAAAGTGATCTGTTATTGTGAATCTACTCCATAACCTCATTAAAACTATGCAAAATATTCCTTCTTAGATTTAGGTCACATGTATCCCAATTATATGAAAACATTCTCACTAAAATTTCCGGTATCCATTTTTCTAGTTAAATAGCCTTCATTTCACCAAATTACTCCAGTGTTGACTGTATGTAGCAATTACGTTTGTGTTGTATATTTAAACATGTATCGTAACTCATGGTAGCAATTACCCATTTCTTATTAAAGCTCATAGTTCTTTGTTCTTCACCCATTTCAAGATTATTCCTTCTTCACTTCGAGTAGTTAATTCACTTTTCTTACAAACCAGTGAGTACTGAAGATACTGTTTTTCATGCTTACAGCCATTCCACATCTACTTGGAGCTCTATTTGTAAAGTTTAATTAATTCTTTAATCCTGCTGCTGCTTTTGTTTCACGAGCTAGTATCTCAAACAGTTTTTAAATGGGTGTAAATGTACTCTGCTTTGTTGACACGCTTAAGTACCTCTTCTCGACTGCTCTACGTGCTACTGACAAATTGAAGACATTATTAGACGAGAAAAAGTAAATAATCATACTTTTCCTGAGAAATCCAAACACGTTTTAACATAGCTCTAAAATGTTCTTATATTTTGTGTGAAGAGAGTGTAGGAAAAATGATACCCATAATTTATGGGTAAAATATTTGTGCGACGAGATGGTAAGGCATGTTTTCAAAAGGCAGGATTGTTTTCTTTAGTGCAGATTTTTGTTGTGGTTGACCTTAGGTAAACCTCACACCGTTTTCCCATTATGCATGAAGATAATCCCTGTGGCCTCCCTAGGGATGGGACTGGGGCTTCTGGGGCCGTAGTCAGGACGTAGAAGGTGGAGATTTCAGGCGTGTGACATGTGAACTCAGCCAGAGTCGGCCTGTGTCTGTGCCCTCTCTGCAGGGGTCCCTACAGCCACCATCCAAACTACAGCTTCCAGTGGCTGCATGGCCAACCCTGTAGACATCACATCTCTAGGGAAGAGACCAGGGGAACATTAGGGGATCCTTCTAAACAAGGGCCTAACTCAACTTCTGAGGTTTTTAGCCATATAATTCACTCTTTTTCTCCCTTTGCTCCCAGCAGTTCCCCCCTTCTATTCAGGAGTTTCCTCCCCAAGCAAACTCTTTCTTCATGTCTATCACCACAGGACAACGTGATTCTGTTTGTTTGTTTATTTATTTATTTTGTGTATGTGTGTGTGTGTGTGTGTGCGTGTGACAGAGTCTCACTCTGTCGCCCAGGCTGGAGTGCAGTGGCGCTATCTTGGCTCACCACAACCTCTGCCTCCCAGGTTCAAGCAATTCTCCTGCCTCAGCCTCCCAAGTAGCTGGGACTACAGTCATGTGCCATCACGCCCAGCTAGTTTTTGTATTTTTAGTAGAGACGGGGTTTCACCATGTTGGCCAGGCTGGTCTCGAACTCCTGACCTCATGTTCTGCCTGCCTCAGTCTCCCAAAGTGTCGGGATTACAGGCATGAGTCACTGTGCCTGGCCCGTGATTCCATTCTTATGCCTGACGCCTTCTGTCATGGGAGCGCTCCCACGCCTGGTGCGCCTCGTCTTGCCCCTCCTTCTCAGCAGTACATCACCCAGCACGTATCCTTTCTGTGCTAAAACATATGACTCTTCTGCCATTCTTTATTCCTCCTTTCTTGAATCATTAACAAATCGACCACACATTTATTATTGTTGGAAAGTAGTAAAATTGGACACATCTCACCTCTCCTTTTTTGCCTTTTAGAATTTTCCTATTGGCTGGTTAGGAATTCATTCATTCACTTATTTGTTCATTTATTAATCAATCAATCGATACTTATTGATCACTTTTTCTGCACCAGCCACTGTGCTAAGTGAGCAGGAACTCAACATCCAAGCCTATCAAGGGGGGAGAACATAAGCTACAGACAGATGACTATGTGTTTTCTGGGCATGTGTCCAGGATCACAAACTTTTCTCAAATCTACTCTATAGGGATTGTCAAAGGGTATATGCTTCCCTTTTTTTTTTTTTTTTTTTTTTAGAGCTCTAAGCTGTAGACATAACTTCATGGAACACTTACCAATTTTTGGTTAATGTGGAGGAACTGGGCCCCCAGGGAATGAAGTGGGGGGCTTAGTCCCAAGGGACAGAGATTAGAGTTCAGCTTACTTTGCTCTAAGCACCAAACAAATTGGGGAGCTCTAGACATCTATGGATTCTCTGTGGGCCAAAACAAAGCCCACCTAGTATGTTTCTAGGGCCCAGGATCCAGATGCGCGCAGGTGACTGTCAGTCACAGAAGCTGAAGTGCAAAGAGGAAGAGTGGGAGTAGGTTCAATGGTTACAAAGTAAAGGAGAAATTTATAAACAACCTTTAAGCCAGGCATGGTGGTTCACACCTGTAATCTCACCACTTTGAGAGGCCGAGGCAGGTGGATCACTTAAAGTCAGGAATTTGAGACCAGACTGTCCAATATGGTGAAACCCTGTCTCCACTAAAAATGCAAAAAAATTAGCTGGGCATAGTGGCACAAGCCTGTAATACCAGCTACTCAGGAGGCTGAGGCAGGAGAATCGCTTGAACCCAGGAGGCAGAGGATCGTGTAAGCCAAGATCGCGCCACTGCATTCTAGCCCAGCTGTTGCAGTGAGACTCCATCTCAAAAATAAGTAAGTAAACAAATAAATAAATAAACATGTTTTAATACTGACTATGCTATGAGTATAATAGTGATGAACAACAAGTGAGACAATAAAACAAATGTCAAAACATCAATCCCAGGTGATTTTTCCAGTGCCAGCTTCCAGGATTTGGGATCCAAGAGAAGCAACTTATGAAATGAGGGTGGCAGACAGGTACGGAGGGGCTTAGGAAACTAAACTCAGGCTGATGTGTTACCAGGTTTGATGTGTTACCTTCTGACATGAAAAACAATTCCAGGTCAAGCTCTGAATTAACGGACGTTTTGGACTGTAGGGTTTTTCCGTGTTTTCCTGGTGGGAATTGCCCAGAGTTGCCTCTTTAGGGATTTCAGACATTTCAAAACAGTTTAACCTACCTGTTAACTAGTAATGCTTTTGTGCCCTGGCTTATTTTTAAACAATGGCTTTGACAATTAAGCTTTATAAGATAATTCTGCTCAACAAAGGGTTCAGGAGCTGGTGCTCTTGGAGCAGGGCTGTGGGGTGCTCACCAAAGACCCTGGGCCCCTCGGTGATGGTCACAGTGTACAGCAGCCTGACCTGCCAGGGCCCAGGTGCAGCACAGAAGCCAGAAGCCATTGCGAATTAGCGACCTAACCCTAAGGGCATGTGTGCATAATGGTCCCAGTTCTCACGCACCACTGAGCGGGCAGGTCCCAGCCAAGGGGTCCGAACTGACGTCCATGGATCTCCAGCCTAGACTGAGGTCCACTTACTCACGGTGGATACTGGCTTTGGATTGGAGTCAATACTGATTTTCTCTACTTTCCTGAGTAGCTCCCTGACTTTTACCAGGGTGTCCCAGGGTCACCTCCCAATGAAAGACATACCTCACATCTTTGGGCATCCACTTCCGGGTGAACCTGAACTAAGACAGCCTTCATACTTTATATGAAAGCATATTTCTATTAACTTATTGTGTACTGGTCTAAAAAGATAGTTTCTGTGAATGTTTAGTTTGTTCTATCATTGTCTCACAAATCAATATCACAGGAACCTTAATCTTGTTTCCTGTTCTCTCTAAATTCCCTTTATTGTGAATTCATCTTTTATGCATGGACTTCTATTAGGAGTTACATTGCTGACTGGATAGGAATTTTCCTCTTCTATCCCAAGGCACATGATAGCAGAAACAGGGAAATCCACTTCTTAGCAGAGCAAGATTCCCTTAAAATAGACAAAATATTGACCAAGGTTAGATAAGAAGGAGGTCAGGGAAGAAAAATGGAAGGAACCAATTAGATCTGGGAACTGAGAAGAAAGTGGAGGAGTCCCCCATGTCAATGAGAGAAGAATTCTCCAAGGATGTGCCCTGTTTGATAAGTTGCTCTGTTGACCTTACCAAAGCAGGTGAATTTCTGCATGATGTTCTTATCTTAGGTAGGTGGAATGAAGGAAGTTGGGGCAAATGAGACCAGTGAAGGAGGCACAATTTGCAGAGTATATTTTTGTCCAGTGCTCTCCTTTTGCTAGAGAGATATATCACAAAAGTAAGCTGACTGAATTAGAAAGAGATGGCATCAACGTAGGAGGCAATGTCTTCAAGATTAATTAACTAACAATAAAGAAACATTGTCCACTCCAAAGAATTAATCAATAATAATCCCTTTTCTTCTTTTTCTTCATTTGCATTATGATACATCCTGATACATCAGGACTCTGTAACAAAGTGTCACAAACTGGGTGGCTTGAAACCACAGAAATGTGTCCTGTCCCAGTTCTGAGGCAGAAGCCCAGCGTCAAAGGGTCGACAGGGACATCCTTCCTTTGAAATGCTCAGGAAATCCTTCCTTGCCTCTCCCAAGCTGCTGGTGGTTTTCTTGCCATCTTTGAGGTTCCTTGGTCTGTAGTTGCATAATTTCAACCTCGGCCTTATCGTCACCTGGGGCTCTCCCGTCTGTCTCTGTCTGTGGCTGTCTTTCTACGAGACACCAGGCACCTTGGCTTGGGGCCCACCCTGCTCCAACATGAACTCAATTTAACCCATCGCATGCACCAAGACTCTGTTTCCAAATAAGGTCACATCTGAGGCACTGGAAGCTGGGACTTCTCAATATCATCTTTGGAGGGACACAATTTTTCCCAAGACGGGTGGTGAAGTAGAAGAAATAGATCAGTTTTTTTTTTTTTTTTTTTTTTTTTTTGCAAGAGAAGCTTCATTAACAAGACTCCTACATTAAATATACGTTTTGACTAAGACTATTTCCCTATTACTTGAACTTCAAACCTGTTTTCTCCCATACAATATTTTGACAAATCATTCAAAAATTAGTTATCCATTCACATTTGAAATAAAGCATAGTTTAGATATTTGAATGAGGTTATGTTTCACATTTTAATAGCATTTTTTCCTATACATTTCTGCACTAATAGATATAAATTATGGTTTATGGAATGATTTGGGATGGGGCTACTTTGTACTTCCAAAGACAGTGTTGTTTGGCTATTTCTTATTAGATTATTTTCTCCTAAATTTGCTTTTCCCAAAGTCAAGTTGAAAAGTAATTTCAATTACTTCTTTTTTGCCTTTCTTTCTTCATCCTTCCCATTTTCCTTCCTTCCCTCTTTTACTTCCTTTTTTATTTGCTTTAATCGGATACTTGTTAGTGAAGACATTGTTATATGAGTTATCATTGTTATTTTTTAAGCAATAGCTTAGAATTCTTAGAGTATTTCACATTAAGGAATGCCAGTTCTGCTTTTTCCATAGAAAGTTCTTCACCCTTTCCAAGAAAAATTTGAGAATGTAGAATAAGAACTTACAGGTTTTGAAATTTATATAGACAAGTTTATCTTGGGAATATTTAAAAAGCATTCACTAAACTGTGTGCTATATGCAGGCATGTACACAGAGTCCATTTGGGTTTTGTAGTTTTCTACATCTGTTACAAAGAAGATATGACACTTTTGTGATTAAAACAATTAAATCTCTTTTACTATTCTCTGCTAAACATTTAGCTCAGAAACCTTCACTTAGATTTTCAACTAATATTAAAAAATGTTTATAATTAGACAGCTTTGTCTTTTATTATTTGAAAATTCCAATTCATTATTATTTTTGGCTTCCATTGTAATTAAATTATCAGGTAAATGCTACTCCTTAAATATCTGTCCTGATTCCCTGCATTATTGAATTGAGCTAATTGAACTCATTTTTTGTTCCTGTCGGCTATAGTGATGAGTTCCTAATATTTGCAGAAGACACAGCTCAGGAAGACTTGCAAGGGGCATTCCTTGTTGCTTACGACCAAGTAGGGTAGGTGATGTTCCGCAGGAAGCAGTGTGGTTTTCCATTTGTCCCACATCTAAACTTTTGCTAGAGTGTGGCTGCCTCACGTCTGGCACAGGTGTGTTGTGATGGCCGAGAAGGTGGCTCTGGAGCCAAGAGGATGGGGCTAGAATACTAGTTCCACCACTTCCACCTTTGAGGAAGGACTTTGAGCCAGGCACCCAACCTCCGTGCCTCAGCTCCTCGCTCTGAAAACGAGGCTGTAGACATGTGGACTCATGAAGTTTTCATGAGAATTCAGTCAGGATACAACATATCATGGAAAACACTCCCACAAAATTGTTAGATAATATTAGCATTTGCTGTCACTGAGTCATGTTAGAGTGTAGCTGACAGAGAGAAACAACCCATTCCGAGATTCTGTTCACCTTGGCTGATAAAGAATGAGTGAAGTCATCTGAACAAAAGGAACTTAAGATGTTAGTTATATATTTTTGAAGTCAATGAATTTCTTAAATAAGAACAGCTCTTCCCCAACTGCAGAAGGCAGTAGGTTGGATTCTCTGAGATTTTTAAACATTTCATTTTACACCGTGCTCTTTCACTGGTGTGAAGTCTGTCAGAAATAACAGAGATGATGATAGATTTCTGTTGACACGTGTTGATTGGATTGTTGTGTGTAAAAAGCCAGAAAAAATGCACAATCTAAATATTCTCAGTTAAAAGCATTCGTGTTTGTTGCAGTGTTGTTGCAGTAAAAACAGCAGGCAATTGTAAACATAAAATGGTGACAGTTTGACAAAACCTTATACTTTGCAGCGTTCTAAAGTATTATTCTGGTAGAAATAGAGTGCTGGAAATAATAAAGTCCCATGCTGGAAATGTGGTAAGGTTGAGTTTATAATAGTTGACATCCACCCATAAGGAAAGAAATTCAGGTTCAATAACCCAAAACTGTTCATTCCACAATCTGAAGTCCTGGCTGAAGCTCTGTTGTTCGACTAGGTTGAAGGCTGCAGACAGCTCTGGGTGTTTGGAATGGGTAGAGAGTTTGGAAGGCCAGGAGGAAGTCTCATATGACCGGTGTGATCCAACACAATCAGACTAGGAGTCGGAATGGAGTGCTTACACCCTCCAGCAAATATTCTTTGTTAGAGCTTGGGTAGTCGCAGATGGACGTGAGACCCATGTTATGTCCAATAGACAATGCTGCCTAGAACCTGTGGATGGTTGAGAAATACGTGGCATAGCCATAGCAGAAAAACAAGATGGGAGCACATGTAGATATTTAGTACCAAGGTCAAGGTGAGCTTGGCAAGTGAGGAAGATGTTGGAAATTTATATCCTCCTAGCTCAAGGAGCAATCCAGCTCTCTATGGCTCTGTTGGCTGAGGAAGGTGAAAACGATTTGTAGCTCTTTCAAGAGCGGCTGCTCTGTCTGCAGGCTCTCCAGATGGGACCATTGATTAGCATGCAGCTCTTCCAGCAACCTTTCTGAAGATGGGATCAGCTAAATGCACAACTTCACATTCCAGAGAAAAGCAGAGGCAGAAAAAAAGGATGAAAGTCTCCCACTAACTTTTTTTTTAATCTTTCATGTTGTCTCAACATGAGATAATTATAGGAGAATTGAGGTGATTTGTTATTTATAGAAATATTCATGGTTTTCTTCCCCGCTCTTGGGACTGGAAGTGTTATGCCCAAATGAACAGTCCTTTAAAAACACTCAGCAACAGTAACGAGTCTCTCAAGGTTATGCCCTAGCCTGTTTTTCTCCCTTTATGTCATTTGTAACAACTATGGTCTCTGACATTTAGTTAATTAAATTTGCCCACAGTGTCTGACTTGGTTGTGCAATTCCTCTAAGAATGTAATTTTTGAAGGTGGCAAGAAGAATGGTTAACCTTGATGAGTCGGTTAGCCACGGTAGCATGCTATTCAAGATGAGGGGAAAAATTAGAATGCTTGTACAACGTACAAATAAAAAGCCTCTGGAGAAAGCACAGATGTGGAATACTTATGATCTAGGCGATGCTTAAAAAACAAGATAGCAAAGGAAATCAAACGACCGCACAACTGCAAAACGTCCCCTATGCCAGTCAGGGATCGCTATACATATTAGTTTAATGTACTACCTTTTCCTCTGAATAAGTTTTGCATGCACGATTTTTAAATTATGGCTGTTTGAAAGGTTTCCTTTGACTCATGTTTAATAAGTGTTCAATTTGCGTTGGAAGTTTTTATAAAAAGAAGGTGGTGACCTACATCGGGGGACTGTGCAGTTGGTGAGGAATGGAATGATCATGGGAAAGGTTGAAATGCTGAGTGAATAGGATGTCCTGATGCATTGGGAATGTGTAAGGGAACAAGAGAAAATTCATGCATTTTCTGAAGCCATCAAAGATGTCGGTTTGAACAATTGGAAGAATGGGAGCATCAACAACTGGGTGGGGGGCACCCCATCCGGGCGGCGGGATCTCATTTTTGAGCACATTCAGCTTGAGGTATCCAGGACACACCCGAATGAAGAACCAAGCCGGCCGCTGGATATGCAAGGATGGACTGGAAAGTCTTGGCATATCTAGATGAAAAGCCTGGCTCTTGGTTAAAAACCTATGTGTGGTTTTCAGCCCTAACCCCGTGTGATAACAAAGCTTTTCCTGGAAGACTTCTCGGAGATGCTGCCGTCCCCACAGCAGACTCGGGGCATAGCCAAGCCCTGGGGTCTGCTGGGGATGGAGCTGGCAGGTAAGGATCAGGCCCGCTGGCAGCCGTGCTCCAATCCGCACCCTTTATCTGCACCCCTTATCCGCACCCCTTATCTGCACCCCTTATCTACACTCCTACCCTCGCCCCTTATCCGCACCCCTTATCTGCACCCCTTATCGGTACCCCTGGCCCGACACCTCCACTCCGAGGCCTCTTCAGGGGTCCTTTCCTCAGGCGCCTCTGCCAAGACCCCCTGATGGGGATAGGGTGGAAGAAGAAGATACTCCTAGCACGTCTCCTCTCCCTCCCCGCAACTCCCAGGGCCATAAAATCGGGCCCTGTCCTTACGGCTCCGTTCACAGTTCCATGACCAGCCCTCCCTGCTCTGTGCTGACACCCAGCACCCTCACCTGCCCCTGCCCTGAGGGGAAAATAAAACGGGGACCTTCAGGCCTCACTTCTGGCGCACAGCCTCGCAGCCCATCGATGGAGGCTGCCGTCCTTGCGGCCTGCGGTCCGAGTGGCCCGGACACCCGGCGGTGATTCGAAGCCACGAAACAGGTGCGGCCACCAAAGCAGCGCGTGTCTGCAGAGGAAAGAAGGGGCCGGAGCCCGAGCACTCGGGTCAGGCAACGTCAAGGGGCTTGGGAGGAGAGTGGGATCCGCCAAGGAGACAGCTGCAGGGGCCACGTTTGGCCTCTTGGCACACGGAGGAAGGAAGCGCTGAAGGACGTAAGGACTGTCTGTAAAATGCTGCTGAGATGACGAGGGCGGTCAGGGCCGGGACCCCCTTGGACACGGCAATGCGGAGGCCTGAGTGACCTCAGGAGAGGGGCTTGGCAGAGATGACGCTCATGGAGTGAAGCACGGGAGACAAACCGCAGACAGCAGGTGCAGGTGGCCCTGAGAGGCGTCCTGCACAGCACAGCCAAAACTGCAGTCCTGGTTAGCGGGTAAAGGGTCCTAGTTAGTGGGTAAAGGGTCCTAGTTAGTGGATGAAGTGAGTTCAAGACTTTGGGAAAATAATCACGTGTTTCGTATTGCTGTAAATGAGCGGAAGAAAGGGGGAGGCCGGGCGCAGTGGCTCACGCCTGTAATCCCAGCACTTTAGGAGGCCGAGGCGGGGGGATCACGAAGTTAGGAGTTCAAGATCAGCCTGGCCAAGATGGTGAAACACCGTCTCTACTATAAATACAAAATTAGTCGGGCATGGCGGCACCTGCCTGTAATCCCAGCTACTCCTGAGGCTGAGGCAGGAGAATGGTGTGAACCCAGGAGGCGGAGGTTACAGTGAGCCAATGAACTCCAGCCTGGGAGACAGAGTGAGACTCCTTCTCAAAAAAAAAAAAAAAAAGGTGGGGGGAAACGGTGATGAATAAGATGGTGCATCGCAGGACGACGTGCTGGAGAAGCCAGAGCTGGAGGAGGAGAGGAGGGAGGGAGGACGAGGTCTGGGTCATCCCAGGTGAGGGATTTTATTTTTAGAATAATCCTGCTCGCACACTCTCTCAATCATCTGGATGGCTATCATTGAAAATTACAGATTCCAAATGTGTTTTTTAGTTTCTATTAAGAACCGCATACAAATGATGCGCTAAAATGTTCCTTTAAATCTGCTAGCTCTTCAAGGGCAAAGCTTGCCCTGAAATTATTTTCTAGTGTTCAGAGCAATTAACAGAACATTAGCAGAACTGTTGCTGAATGCATATTTATTGAATTTTGTCATTTATTCTCCTGAAAGGAACATCACCTGACAATCATAATTTTGTACAATGAATTTGGAATCTGGTGAGTTATTAAAAATAAGTTTTAGATGGACAACGTTGAGTCCTGGTGTGCATGGGGGTGGCTGAGTTGCTGGAACTCGAGAGCCACTGAAGGAAGAGGTATCTCAGCCAAAGATAGGAGCAGGCAAGAAGCCTCAGTGCAGCCCGAATGTGAGGGGTGAGATGAGCTACCCAGACCAGCTATGATGGTAATGGGAGATGAAGTTTGAATTTTACATTCCTAGCCCTAGCCACATGTATTGGCATTTTTAACCAACAGCTTTGAATTGGAATCTTACTGGAGAATAAGAACAAGAGGACATTTATTGTCCGATGCAGAGTGTTGCAGTGGGATTATCACAGAGGGGAAAGTGAAACTCAAGTGAATGAAACTGCTACGTTGGTTTTTAAAGCAATTAGGAAAGATTTCCATTTCTAGAAATAAGGCAGGACAAAGATTTTGAAAAGAATACCCGCTACAGTTACTCGTTTCTGTAGATAACGCAACTCAATAAATGTCGTCTAAAATTGGAGCAAGAAATGAAGTCGGAAGCTGGCATTGCCAGAGGGTAAATGTTTATCACAGGCATTTGAGATATCTGATATGGAGGAGGAAGGAATGCGAAGCTGTGGGCCTGACTTGGACTGGGCAGGGAGGGAGGAAGTGAATCCAAGATTCTTACTTTAATCTGGGACATTCAGAATATTTATATCCTTACTGAAAAGATCAACTAGAAATAATTAGCCTTGAGACAAAAGGAATCTGAAAAGAAATATGTTGTCCTTTGCAAGCTGTGAAAAATCAGTAGTGATAGCAATAATACAGCTATGTCCTCCTAAAGGGTATTTTTTGTTACAGAGCCAATATTTATTACTGAAAAGGTGAGATTCTGCATGCATATGTTGAGGGGCTTTTTCCTATCATTTTAAATGTGAAATTATGATTCACTGCATATAAACCTAAACCCCTAACGAGTGACCTACGGTGTAAGTGAAATTCAACAAAGCAGCCATACATAACCAGCACTTATCTTGTTGCTTGTTGTGCAAGAACATGGTCTTTCAGCATCACCACAATTCAAGAGGCATAACCCTTAGTGGACATTTAACTACCTTCTCCAAAGGTATAAGCATGATTGCAATGTTTGGCCAATTTTATTTTTAATATAACTCAAGATATTTCTCACATTTCATCATGTTAGTAATGCACTGAGTTTAGGAGATGTAAATATAATTTTTCTATGAAACAGCCAAAATAATTTATTAAAAGGAATTTTTTTCATAAAGTTTTGAAATTAACATAGTGATATTCTACCAATATTACATTCACTAGGAAGATAATCTGCAAGGCATGTTTGCCATAGAAATATATAACTTTATGCCAGGCGCAGTGGCTCATGCCTGTAATCCCAGCACTTTGGGAGGCCAAGGCGGGCAGATCACCTGAGGTCAAGAGTTCAAGATCAACCTGATGAATGTGATGAAACCCCATCTCTACTAAAAATACAAAAATTAGCCTGGCGTGGTGGCATGTACCTGTAATCCCAGCTACTCAGGAGGCTGAGACAGGAGAATTGTTTGAATCCACGAGGCAGAGGTTGCAATGAGCTGAGATCACACCATTGTACTCTAGCCTGGGCAACCAGAGTGAAACTCCCTCTCATAAAAAAAAAATAAAATAAAATAAAAAAAATTAAAAAGAAATACATAACTTTAGGACAACTCTGACTTGGGTCAGCAGCTCCAATTTATATGATCCACACAGGACCAGCCAGGGGATGACTCAGTGAAACAGAAACCACCACTCTGGTGTTGAAAGAAGAAATCTAATGTGTCCTGCTTTTCCAATACCATCACTTCCTTTTGACAGGGTTTTGGATTTGGCTGACAGTAGGTATGGAGTTTTTTGTTTTTTTTTTTAATTTTAATTTGGTATGATATGAAAACAAACACCGTGGACTGCATTTTATGTGCACATTTGCCATCTGTTTATCCTCCCCAGTGAGGTGTTTGTTCAGAACTTTTGCCCATTTTTAATTGAGTTGTTTGTCTTCTTATTGCTCAGTTTGGAATGCTGTTTGTGTCCTGTGGACTCCAGTCCTTTATCAGATATGTGTTTTACAAATACTTTCCCAGTCAATGGCTTGTCTTTTCATTCTCTTGGCAGTGTTTTTACCAAGAAAAAGTTTATGATTTTAGAAAAGGATAGTTAGTCTTTTTTTTTTTTTCTTTTGTGGATCACATCTTTGGTGTTGGAGCTAGAAACTCATGCCCAAAGCAAGATCTTATGGATACTCTGTTAAGTGTTCTTTTGAATGTTTTATTGTTTTGTATTTTATTTTTAGGCCTATAATACATTTTGATATTATTTTGAAATATGAATGTTCTAGTCTTGCATTTTTTTCATATGAGCATCCAATTTTCCCAGGACCATTTTGTTGAAAGGTGACCCATTCTCCATTGAATTGCCTGTGCTCTTTGTTCTTTTGTCAAAGAGCTGTTGACTGTGTTAGCGTGATTTACTTCTGGCTCTTAATTCTGTTCTGTTGATCAATTTGTCTGTTCCTTCACCAATGCCAAGCCATCTTGATTACTGTAGGTATATTGTAAATCTTAAAGTTGGTTGCATGCTGTTGTTTCTCTGACTTTGTTCTTTTCCTTCAATATTCTGTTCACTGTTATGAGTCTCCTGATTTTCTATGTAAACTTCAGAATCAGTTTGATGATGTCCAAACAATACCTCACCTGGACTTTGATTGGGATGGCACTGAATCTATCCAGCGAATTTGGAAGAACTGGCATCTTAACAAAAAAATCTCCCTGTCCATGAAAATAGAATATCTCTCCATTGATTTAGATTTTCTTTATTGTTTTTTTATCAGAGTTTTGTAGTTTTTAGATACAGATCTTGTACATAATCCATTCAATTTATACATGTCTGTCTAATCTTTCTGCTATTGTAGTTGATATATTTGCTTATATTGATGATAGACAGAAAAGCAAGTGACTTATGTGTGCTAACCTGGTATCTTATAACATTGTTGTATTATTTATTAGACCAGGAATTGTTATTGTTTTGGCCAGTTCTTTGGGAGTTCCTACGTAAACCATCGTATAATCTGTGAACAAATACAGTTCAATTTCTTTTTTACAAAGTGTGTGGCTTTCTTTTCTTGCGTCCCTAGACAGGACATTCAGTAAGATGTTGAGAAACAACCACAGGAAGAAACCCCTTTGCCTGGGTCCCAATCGTAAGGGGAAGGCGGTCCACTTCTCAGCTCCTGATGTGATGCTGGCTGGAGGTGTTTGTAGCTGTTCTTCATGAAGTTGATGAAGTATCTGTTTCCGCTCAGAGTTGTTTCACTCAGGGTGTTGAATTTTGTCAAATGCTTTTTCTGCATTTATGGGTATGACTGTACAGTTTTTCTTATTTAGCCTGTTGGTGTGGTAGATTACAGTAAGTGAGGTTTTTTGTCTCTTTGTTGTTTGTTTGTTTTTGAGCCAGAGTCTTACTCTGTCTCCTAGGCTGGAGTGCAGTGATGCGATCTCAGCTCACTGCAACTTCTGCCCCCGGGGCTCAAGCGGTTCTCCCACATCGACCTTCCCACATTAGCCTCCAGAGTAACTGGGGCTACAGGCACACACCACAGCACCCGGCTAATATATATGTATATTATTATATATATATATATATTTTTAGAGACTGGGTTTCACCATGTTGCCCAGGCTGGCCTTGTGCTCCTGGCCTCAAGCGATCCTCCTGCCTTGGCCTCCCAAAGTACTGGGAGTGGAATGTGCCCTGCATATGTGGAAAAGAGTCTCACTTGGTTGTGGTGTATAACCATTTTACTTATTGTTGGGCTTTATTTGCTGTTACTGTGTTTGAGGACGTTCATATATATGCTCATAAGAGATTTTGGTTTGTATTTTTCCTCACTTTCAACCTCTTTACCTGGTTTTCATGTTTGAGTAATGCTGGACTCAGGAAATTAGTTAGGACGTGTTCTTCAGTTCCTATTTTTCAGAACGTATCATAGAGAATTGGTATCATTTTTTCTTAAACATTTAGTAGTGTTCTATTTTGGAAAGTTATTGCTTATTGATTCAATTTCTGAAATAGATATAGGCTCATTCATTTTGTTCAGTTCTCCTTGTGTGAGTTTTTGCAGTATGCATTTCTTTAGGAATTGATCCATTTTATTGTTGCTAAATTTGTGGGCATATGGCGATTCATAATATTCCTTTATTTCCTTTTATTGCTCATTCTTAGTAATGTCACCTCTTTCATTCTGATCTTCCTAATTTGAGTATTTTTTTTCTTTTACCTGGTTAGCCAGGTTAGAAGTATGTAATTTTAAAAATCATTCCAGAGAACCTCCTTTTGATTTTGTTAATTTTTGCTATTAATTTCCTGGCTTCAGTTTCATTGATTTCTAATCTGATTTTTATTTTTTTCCTTTCTTCTCTTTATTTTTAAGCTTAAATTGCTTTTTCTCTAGTTTCTTGTAGTGCAAGCTTAGATTTCAGATCTTTTTGTTTCTAATAATGCTTTTCTAATAAATGTATTTCTTTGTAGGTATTATTTTACCTTCTCCCATAAAATTTGATTAGAAAGTTGTGTTTTACTTTTATTTAGTTCAAAATGTTTTTAAAACTTTCTTCAGACTTTTTTTTTGACACATGCATCACTGAGAAGTGTGCTTTTTAATTTTGAATTTGTGGGGATGGTTCAAGTATCTTGTTGTTACTGATTTATAGCATAATTCCTTGTGGTCTGAGAATGCATTTTGTCTGTTTTCTTTCTGCAAGTTTGCTAAGGTGTGTCTCATCACCCAAAATGTACACAGTCTTGGTAAATGTTCCCAGTGATCTTGACAAGAACGTATTTCCTTGCTATTTGTTGAGTGGAGTGTTCTATCTTCTGCCTAGAATTGTCACATAGATCAAGTTAATCCCCATTATTGTTCAGATTAACTATATTCTTATTAATGTTCTGCTTGTTAGATCCAACAAATCCTGAAAGGTAGGCATTGAAGTCTCCAGCTGTAACGGTTATTTTTCATTTCTCCTTGCAGTTTTACTAGGTTACCTGTTTTTTGATGCTTTGTTGTTAAGGACTTGCTTGTTAAAGATTGTTATAACTTCTTGGAGAATTAACCACTTTATTATTCTTTAATGTCCATCTTTATCCCTGATAATTTTCCTTGTTCTGATGTCTGTTTTGAATGGAATTACTAAAGTTCTTTGAGTTTTGTTTTGATTATTGTTAGCATAATATATCTTTCTTCATCTCTTTAATTTTAATATGTGTCTTTATGTTTAAATCGAGTTTCCTATAGAAAACTGCCCTTTTGTTGTTGTTTAAAATCCATTTTAACCATCATTGCCTTTAATTGGTATAGTTAGAACATATACGTTTAAAGCAAATATTTATGGCATTGCATTAATATTAATATAATCATGATTTTATTATTTTGTATTTATTGCGCTTACTCGTTTTTTCTTCCTCTTCGTTTTTGCATTCTCTGATTTAAATTGTGCATACAATTTCATATTATGTCTTCTCTTAAGAAATAAAATCTGCTTTCTAAAGAAGAAAATATTGGTTGTCTTAGAGTTTTAATATATGTTTACAAGTAATCTGGGACCACTTTCAGATGGTTCCTGATAAAGGAATATTTCCAACTCTTGCTCCCCTTTTTTTATATATTTGCTGTGATTTAATTCACTTATCTGTATGCTGTAATCAAACAATACATTGTTACTCTTATTACTGTGAAGAAAAAATTGAATAGTAGGTAAAGTAAGAATTATCTACATTTAGTTTCATGCCTTGATCACTTTCTTTAGTTCTGAAGAACTTTCAGCATTTCTCACAGGGCTGGGCTTCTTGCAATTAATATCCCTAGTTTTTGTCTGAAAAGGTCTTCGGTTCTCTCCCAATTCTGAAGGACAATTTCTCTGGGTCTAGAACTCTGGGTCGGTGGTGTCCCTTCTTTCAACACTTAAGTACTTGATTTAACTCTTCTAGCTTACATGGAATCTGTGGAAGACATCTGGTGGGATTGTTATTCTTTTTCCTTTATAGATCAGGCATTTTTTCTTGGGCTACTTTCCAGATTTCCTCTTGGGCTGTAGTTTTGGGGTAACTTGAATACGTTATGTCCACCTGTAGCCTTTTTTGTTTGTTTTTTCATGTGGCTTGGTGTCCTCTAAACTTTCTGAATCTCTGTTTTGGTGTCTGTCATAGATTTTTTAAAAATTCTTGCTCATTTTACTGCAGATATTTCTTCTACTCCTCTCTCTTATTTTTTAAATCTTCCTTCTGGTATTTTAAATATCCATATATTACAGCTTTTGAGATTGCCCTACAGTTTTTGAAAATTGTGTTCTTTTTTATTTTGCTCTTTGTGTTTCAGAAGTTTCTATTGATGTTTCTCCAAGCTTGTTGATTTTTATCTTGGTCATGTCTAGTTAATGATAAGCCCATAAAAGGCATTCTGTATTTCCGCTTTGGTGTTTTCATTTCCAGCATTTCATTTTGATCCCTTTTTAGAATTTTCATCTCTCTGCTTACATGACACACAAGTTCTTATGCGACAGTTACTTTTTCCATTTGAGCCCATAATGTACCAATCATGGTTATTTTAAGTGTCCAGTTCCATAATTCCCAAATCTGTGTCCCATCTGAGTCAGGATGTGAGGCTTGTTTTGTCTCTTCAGATTGTGGAGGATCCTTGCTTTCAGGATGCCTCATGATGTTTTGTTCATATCTGGGTAATAAGGGGTTACGTAATAGAAACTAAGCTTCAGTGTGAAGTGTGACGCTGATCTACTGCAAATTGGGCTGTGCTTAATGTTTTCTGCAGCTGTAGGTTTCAGGGCTTCCAACTCCTCTCTAGTGTACAGGCTTCTGTCTCTCTTGTTGTCTTTGTGTTTTCCTACAAACTCCTTCTCAAGTAGAGTTTGAGCCATGCAGCTCTTTTGGCTGTGACCCCTGTTATTTCACCAGAACCCTGTGGGGTGGCAAGGGTGGTGGGGGGACGATGTGTTCTATCCTCTTATCGTCAAATCCAAGTCTGTAGTGGGCCTGTGTCCCCAGCTGTTACCTGCACAGGTGTCTCCTGGCTTTCTTAGGTAAGAGAGGGATGCTGGAGGAGGGGCTGGGAATGGCTGCTGGAGGAGGGATACTGCCCTTCCATCTGGGCAGGAAGACACTAGGCAGGAAGGCCCTGGTCAAGCATTTCCTCTGGGGAGCAGGTCTGTGTTCAACACAGCAGCTTTTTCCTTCCTCCTCTCAGAGACGCAAGGTGATTTTTTTGACTCTTCACTGTGAAAATCTAGTGGGGTTCTTGGGTGCAAACACACAAAAGTGTGGGGTCCTCCTAAGACTGCAGCCCCATGAGCTCCTCATCTTTGTGTCAGTCCATGACCCACCTCCAGGAATTTGTCATAAAACATCCACGCATTCTGGCAAATTTGTGGCTCTGTGGGTGTGGCTCTGTCTCCAGATCAGCTGCCGTGGCCTGTCCCTCCAGATCCAGGGTGGCCTCCTGTCCTTTTGGGCTGGAACGGGCAACAGTGTTCAGTAGGTTCAGTTTTTCTCTTGGGTTCAGGATAGGAGTGACAACCTTCCAGTTCATGTCAGAGCTGAGAACAGAAATCCTCTGCCATTTTTACAGCTTATTCTTGACATGGCAGTAGGACCCAGATTCACTTTTCGTTTCTCCAGTCCAGTCCTGAATTCCACCCCTTCTCCAGGCATTCTGAGTCCTCTTATTGAAGAAACCAATAGAAGCAAAAAGCCAAGATTCTGGAAAGAGGTGTGCTCATTGTTGCTGGTCTGTCATGCCATCTCATTCCAGGCCATCCCAGTGGGTGGAGTTAGCGAGCAAAAGTATGCATGCGACTCCACCTAGACACACAGATGCACCATTACTTCTGTCTTTAAGTAGCCAAAAGAAACATATATGCATAAATATATGTGGATATATAAATATTGACATACATATATATGCTGAGGCTTATGGGTAAAATATCTTGTTTATATATAATAGATACGGTGTATCTATTATATATAATACATACTTTTTTACTATGAGTTTGTACTGATTTCTCCTATTTCAATCCAAAACCACAGGATTCATCTAACGACTACCTTCCTCTCTTTGTGAATTGACTCCAAGCTTGGTGACTTCCACCGTTACTCACCCACTCAACCCAAGTTTACGCTAGAGTAATTTCAGAATTAATTTTACTGATTAGCAATTAGTGTTTGCACACACTTCTCTTTGTCTTTAGCTTCATTCTTTTTGTCTTTAGCTTTTTGTCTTTGGTATTCAGTCAAAATATTGTTTTCCAACATTGCATTGTTTCTTTTCTACCTTGAGAGTTGGTTCTGCTTTTCACCTGTAATTCACTCTTTATAGTTTTTATTCAGTGTTGGAATTCCTCATAGCCTTGTTGAGTTTTTATCATATTGCATATGGTAAAATCTATTCACCTTGGAATATAGTTCTATGGTTATTGATGATTACATAAAGTCATGAATTTCCCACTATAATCGAGAAATAGAAAAATTCCATTGTTTAAAAATTCTATCATGCTGACCTTTGCAATAAACCCCTTCCCGATTTGTCTTATTTAGATTTCACCAGTGGAACCACATGTGTAGCTTTTGGGGATGACTTATTTTGCTCAGCAAAATGCACTTGTTTTATCTACGATACTGCATGAATCAATAGTTCATTTTTTTTTTTTGCTGATGAGTGTTCTGTTGTATGCAAGGGCTATGAATAGTTTGACCATTTACTTGTGGAAGGATATCTTGTTTGTTTTCATTTGGGAGCCGTGTGTGTGTATGTGTGTTTTATCAGTATGAAATACTGTGTACTCCCTTAATGAATTTGGAAAAAAAATAGCAATTGGGTCATTTTTTTAAGAAAATGACCAACTAAAAGTTCTGACTAAATATATTGAACGTCACAGCAACGACTGAGGGAGAAATGGAAACAAGATATTTTCCGCGGCCCCCTGTGAAGTGCAGGTCCCCACTCAGGTCCGTGGCATCTCGCACTCACGTCTCAACGCCCATGTGACTGGATTTTCCTTTCTCGCCTCCTCACTCGAGCTCAGCTGACTTCACAGGACTCCTTCCCCAGGTCCCCTGTGTTTTCTGACGCGTCTTCCCGGGCTTCCTCCCTCCCCGCTCTCTGCCAGGCCACCGTGTCCTACTCCTGCATGTGAGGGATCTGCTCAGACATCATCGTATAGATAGGACTTCCATGACCACACTCAGGAAACTTCCGCATCGACCCTGGCCTGGCCTGTGTGTTTTCTCTCCACACGTGACGTGACGCATTGCCACTTGTGACCCCACACGCAACGGGGTTGTCTACCGTGGAAGGTAAGCCCCATGAGGGAAGGGACATGTATTAATTTTTGTTGTTATTTGCTCTGTTGTTTTTAAATACTCTAAGGTTACAACGTTGAGTAGTATCTGCCAGACAGACAGTTGTTGAATGAACGAACAAACCAAGAATTGATCTGCTCAGTTTCAAGACTCAGGCAGATTTGTGGGGTGACTATTACGAAATTACCAGGAGCAGCTGATTTTCTGCCAGTTATAAATGATTTTGGAGCGTATAAATTTATACAAAAATTTCTAATTCATTCTAAACTAATAGAAATAATGCATATAAAGAGATAATTCACACAGAGCAAGTAAAATGATCTTTAAACATATAAAATGTATACAACCTCATTAACAGAGTGGTAATTTGAAACAGAAGATTCCTTTTCTAACCTAACGAATTGACAGATATTTGAATAAATTAATTATATTATTTCTTCTTTAAAAGTAATCTTCATCTGGAACAAATTTTGCTTCACTGTCCTTTTTACAGGAATGTCAATCAAGCCCCAGTGGAGTTTTCCTCGTTTTTCTTACTTTTTGCATACTTACAGACTTCTTCAGCGCTGTGTGGAATTGTTTGGGATTTCCTTTCTCTCCATTCACTCACGTATTCATTTAACAAACGAAGCTCGGATATAGGATGACAGCGTAACTGGCCACAGGAAAAAGCTAGGCAGGCGAGGTGGCGGCGCCTGTAGTCCCAGCTACTCGGGAGGCTGAGGCAGGAGAATGGCGGGAACCCAGGAGGCGGAGCTTGCAGTGAGCCGAAATCGCGCCACTCACTCCAGCCTGGGCGGCAGAGGGGAGACTCCGCCTCAAAAAAAAAAAAAAAAAAAAAAAAAAAAAAAAAAGCAAAAAACGCAGCATCAAGGCGGGGCGGACTGAAAGGAGAGCAGTGCAGGAAGAAGCACCCGGGGCGCTGCCTGGGGCTCGGAAGCCTCCAAGGGGCCACGCCCAGCCTGGAATAACCGACTGTGGAGACAATGGATGAATGACAGAAATGAAACAACTCAGGGAAAACCCAGCGGTGCGGGAGGCTGCGGTGGGACCCTGGCGAGCCGGACCCGGCTGCTGCTGGTGAGGGGCGGAGGGTGACGGCGCGGGGTGGGGTGGACACCGGTCCGGGGCCAGCTCCGGAAGCGCAGCGGAGTCTAAGGCTCCTCAAGGACGAGGAGGGCACCCACCGGACAGAGCCATGGGTTCGGGCGGGCAGACCTTGACTGAACGCCGGGCCTGCGGCGCGGAACGCGAGCTCCTCAGAGCTGCGGGGCCTGCGTCTCAGCGGGAGCTTTTCTGCAAAGGGCTCGCAGCTGTTGGGAGCCAGGGCGCCCTCTGCTCCCGCTGAGGTCCGCGGATGTAGGCCTGACAGACAGCAACGTGACCCTGAAATGCGCTTTGGGGGAAGAGGTGTGTATAGTCCGGGGTAAGAGTTCAAGTTAAGGAACAAAATAGACAAAATATTTTGTTAAAAAAATAAGATTGGGCCGGGCGCGGTGGCTCAAGCCTGTAATCCCAGCACTTTGGGAGGCCGAGACGGGCGGATCACGAGGTCAGGAGATCGAGACCATCCTGGCTAACACGGTGAAACCCCGTCTCTACTAAAAATACAAAAAACTAGCCGGGCGAGGTGGCGGCGCCTGTAGTCCCAGCTACTCGGGAGGCTGAGGCAGGAGAATGGCGTAAACCCGGGAGGCGGAGCTTGCAGTGAGCTGAGATCCGGCCACTGCACTCCAGCCCGGGCGACAGAGTGTCTCAAAAAAAATAAATAAATAAAAATAAGATTGTAGAAATTTTTAGGATTTACAAAACTGCAAAAACACCTGATGGAACGTCCATCAAGAAGAAACCCAAAACAGCACAAAGAGGAATGAAGGACGTTTTAGACTGCCCGTGGGGTAATTAGAAAGAGAGAGTGTGTGTGTGTGTATGTGTGTGTGTGGGTATGTGTGCATGTGTGTGTATGTGTGCATGTGTGTGTATGTGTACATGTGCGCACTTAGTGAACACAGCATGGATATGAAGCTTGGAGAAATTCTTTGAAATTTTGGCACAGTATAGAAGACAGGACTCATTCTACCTGCTTCCTGGAAGAATCCTCTGGAAGAGGTCAATCTAGGAGATTGGTGTTTTGAAAGACATTCAGCTTCCTTATTGTTGACTTGAGGGTTGGTGATGCTCCTTCTAACCGTTCCTGAGCAAAGGTGCTGGGGTGGGTGATGGAGGACACAGCGCTAGCGAAGAAACTCACTTTACTCAGGGATCTGTGAGGTGCTGAGAGCAAAGGAATCTCACTTCTAGGTCAGCAGAGAGGAGTTAAAGTGGCCACCTTAAAGAGCAAGGGCTCACAGTGAAGAATAGAGCTAAAATCCAGTTGCCTCTTTCTGCATTTCATTTAGAAACATTGCCCCCAAAATAGTGTTTATTCTGTCCTGTTGTTACATAGTGAGAAGCAGATGTCTGGGAAAATGGAATGCAAGGAAATTAGCATTGATATAGGAAAAGAGGATTTGAGAGCTGCTGTATTTTTTTTTTTTTTTTTCTTCTAGACCTAGATAGAGCAGAGCAAAAGAATGGTCAGTTTGCTATTCTGTCAGTTCTTTGTTATAATTATTAGAACATAATTAATAAGAGTGGGTCAGAAAAGGATACAGAGCCATTGAAAGAAGGTTTGGAGAATCAGCAAAGTTAACCTGCATATCACCATTGGGTCCGTCCAATGACTGTGTGAATGAAGATGTCAGAAAATACACACATCACTGAGGTACGTCTCAGAGACCCTTGTTCCTAGGGAAGCTCAGGAATTATGAAATGCAAAAAAAAAAAAAAAAAAAAAAAAAAAACAAAAAACAAAAAACTGAAGAGTTTGAAGAAAATTGGAAAATATTGAAAGAAGGGAAGAGGAAAACAAGGAAGGATGGAAATGGATGAACCTATGTTTGTAAAGGAAAGTGACTTTTGAAAGGGAAAAGATCATACAGGAAAGATATATTTGAAAGAAAATTGTAAAATCCCTTTGGCTACAGTGGGAAGTCAGGGAAAGAGTAAGTATAATAACTTGTCTGAACATGTTTTTAAAGAGTTGGCTTCATTTTTAGATAAGGTTGTATTTTATTATCTTCAATCTGGGAGTGACCAGAGATTTTACTAAATTAAGAAAGACAGTGGCCCACATGAAAATTCACATTATCTTTAGCCATATGTATGTGGCTTTCTGAATTAAGAATATGCAATAACTCATAAACTAGACCAGCTCTAACTCTGATTTTTACCCTGTATGATCTCATGTTTCTATTTTTAAAACTTCCTGATTATCCAAGTCGTTTGCTGGCACTCACTGGTGACTTTTCCTTTTGGATTAAATATATCCTAAGGAGATCAGTCGGAAGCCAGTCTTTTCACTCCATAAGCTGATTTTATCGAAAAGCTCATCATGCCCTGATCTCTGAATCATTGTTCTCAGCTGGAACTCCAGGCTAAGTGGGTTGTGCTTTTCCCGTGGCCAAGGCACGCTGTCTTCACGGGAAGGAGCAGGGGAGTGGATTCCCGGGACACACGCTCCAACGCTGTCCATGGACCTGACCTGCTTTAAGTCTTTAGGGGTCGTTCAGCTGCATTTCACAATGTGCACTTTTATATGTTCATAATTAAATCTCTTTCTAATGCAGCTCTGTAAGAAAATAAATCCATGTCCACAATATCAGAAGAGATGGGTGCTCTTGCGGGAGGTAGGAGGATCCAATTCCAACCACGTGCAGCTGCGTCGAGGAGGTGATTTCAGTGGGCAGGTCAGTGGGGAATAAATTTTCTCCATGGTCGTGGAGAACATCGCATTCTGCTTCTGTGCTATGAATCGGGAGAAGCAAGGATGTTCAAATGTCCTTTAAATGGTTTAGTAAAGATGAGAATCATACACCAAAATAGTATCAGATTTATTTGGGCAAAAGATACAAAGAGTTATACATTCCAAACAATGCCAAACCTAATTTATTTAGCTCATTGACCATTTTCCAGCAAGCCACTGTAGCCTGAAGTTGGCATTATGCCAAGTCAAAAGCTACACCAGGCATCTATGAACTGATAAAGCTACATAAATATGCAAAAGGCCAATAAGCAGTTGCAGTATAGATTCCCTAATGGATACCAAAAGATATGCGGATTTCAGAACAGGGCCTAAGCTTCCATGTGGACTAGAGTAACGGTTTCAAGGAGAGTGATGTTTGGTGTTTAGTGACTAGTTACTCTGCCATGCGGAACAGTATACATCATTTCTCTCATAATTTGGCATTTCCAGAAGATTTGCTATGTAACATTTATTGGCTGCTCAGTATTGTAACATTTCTGAATTGCATTGTACCTAGAGACCTCAGCTATCCTTCCCTTTTACAGGCAAATAATTGTATGTATCGCAAGTAATAGCAAGACTGACAGGCCGTTTTTGTACAGCATTTACTATTTTCCAGCACATTTCCTAATATTTGGAAATGTGAGTTTATTCCGACCGTAAGACAGCCTTGTGAAGTAGGTATTTCTGTTACTCTTCATTTTATAGATGAAGAGAGGGGAAGCACCAACAGATGAATTCGCTTGTGAGATGGGAGGTGGCCTGAGCAGGAATATAGACAGGGAGCTGGGATCTGAGGGTGGAGCTTCAATCTACGCAAGCCGCTCCCTCTCCCCAGGTCACTACTCCTGTCCAGGGATACTGAAGAGTTGCCCAAGGTCTAGTAGCTTTTTCAAAGCAAAGACATGCAAAGCTACTATCTCTGCCTCAGACCTACTTGCATCGTTTCTAAAGTGCTACTCATTGAATTCCTGCCCCCAATTCTGAAAAACCTATTGCCGAGTAGCTGTGCATTCCTCAACCCAATCCCTGGTATTTATTTACATATTTATTAGACATTGTGTTGGTAATTTTCCTGCTTCAATTTCTTTTGCTTCAATTCCGTTTCCTAAAGGAACATAGGGTTATCCTGGAGCCGCAGCGGAAGGAAAGTCCGTCTCAGATTCTCACCAGCTCTTCCTTCCTTTCCCATCCCTTTTCTTGGCTTTAGAGGGAAGCTTCGCCACTTTTTCTATGTCCTGTGGGTCAAATTGTTAGTTTTGCAAAGGTTTTCAAAGTATCTTTTCAGAAAAGACAGCATTTTATAAGTCCCATATCTATTCAGAAAACCCACTTCCACTTTAATCACTTCCTATAAAAATTTTAATGACCATCCATCAGTGGAGCTATAGGAGAGTTATTAAAACAGTTGCTGAGAGTAATCCCTAAGGTCATTTCTACTTCCTGAGAGCCAGTGACGGTAACGGATGAGAGTAGTTTGACACATCTCTCAGTGTTAGCTGGCTCAGTCGGAAGCAGTCCACTTGGCATGCGGCTGCATCTGGGATCACACTTGGCAGAAAGACACGAGCAGCCAGCTCGGTGTCAGACCGTGTCTTCGTACGTCAGCTGCAGGGGCTCAGGTGTGTAAGGGATGTAACAGGTGAGCAATTCTCACCGTGTTGTGAACCCCATTGCGTAAACACCCATTCGAGCTGACGTGGTGATTAAGTGAGTAAAACAGGACTCAATAGGCGTTATTCAACTTGTGTTGAGGTATCTTAATTTCTACAACTAAAAATAATGGATTCGTTGAAGACACACTAGTTCTTTGGGTCTTATATGAAAAGTGTTGTTTTTTACTTTTACCGTTATGGCGTGTTGATGATGTGAGGCCTTCAGGAGTAGAAAGGAACACGGAATCAGAACGTTGACTCTCGCAAGGGTGTGAGGGTCTGTGTAATCGACTTTTGTGATCATAGAGGCAGATTAAGGTAATGACTTCCGGCAGAGGACCTTAGAGGTATTACATGTTTCCTCCAAGAGTTTACAATTCTGTGGGGGAAGGTATTTCCACAAATGTGAAAATGAGCCTTCCACGGTGCCAATCTACAATGGCAGTGTTATGCCCAGACCGTTTATTCCCCGAAGAAGACCACCAGAGTCCAGAGTCAAAGCCAAGCAGCAAGGATCTTTATTACAGGTTCGAACCTGGAGCTCTCACTCCACTCGTGAAACGAGCCGGGCAGGAGAGCTCCCCAACTGGGCTCAGGACAGTGTTATATAGTCTGGGGTAAACAGGCACAGAGTCATTGTACAAACTGGATGCATGATTGGCTGATATTTGAACAAGGCGATTCGGCTTATTATGATTGGTTCCCGCCATTTCTGATATTTCCGTTAATTTTGAAACTCTGATGACGTTTATCAGGGGCTTGCAGGACAGGGCAGGGCTTGTTTTCGCAAACCTGAGGCGGGAAAGCAGTCTCACACAAAGGCAGTTAATCATATTGTGACAGGTTTCACAACGGGTTTAGCAGGTAATACTTAAACGCGTCCTGTGACCCTGCCACGCCATAGAAAAACAGGAACTTACAACATCTTTCCAATATGTTTGTGAGAGCAGGACAAAGGTTTAGCAACAGGGTGGAGTGGGCTTGCATCCTGTGCCCTTTCAGCAGTTCAGCTTCTCCACCATGGCACGTCCAAAGAGTGTCAATCACACCCCATGGGTCTGCAGACACAGCCCAGGACAGCTTGACCTTTGAAAAAAAAAAAAAAAAAAAAAAAAGAACAAAATAAAACCTTAAGTTCTTATGTTTCATTTACTTGACTAACGATACGCCTATTTTTTGTCATTATCTGTAGAGGAATGTCTCACACTTACGTAACATCCCTCAGTTTCCATCTCAGAGGTGACAATTCTGATCAGTTTTTACCTGTAATTCTGGGGAGGTTTTACGAATATCCGTGTGTGTACGTGTGTGTGTGTGTCTTTCTCTTTAAACATTTGATCAGATACTAGACACATTTATGACACCTTGTATTTTGTTTTGCTTTACTTGGCAAGGAACCTCGGCTATCAGCTCCTATTATGATGTCCTCAGCTACCTGATCATGATCAGGCTGCCCTGAGTGAGATTTGGGTCATACTCATTTAAGGCTGCCCTGCATGAGATTTGCTAGCTGTGCCATAATTCATCTTCCAGCATCCCAACGATGGGCACAAATGTTGTCTCTGTTTTACTTTTACCCCGACATTATAGCATGTCCAATATAGCACTTAACTGTCCATAACTCTCTGGGTATTGTGAGCGTCTTTACGCCTGATAGATTTTCCAAAAGGGGCCGGTGGGATGGGCCGGTCCAGTTACAAACATCCTAACTGAGCTCCAAGCCTCGTTCCCGTGTATGCTCCAGTGGGGCCGAGAACGCCTCTTTCCCCCTCCCCGACACTGCATGTGACTTCCCGGGGCTGTCCTGCAAGACTGCCCCTCTCCCTGGTCTGACCTCCTATCTCCCAGAAACCGTCGCATACCCTTCCATTTCCAACATCCTATCTTTGTGAAGCAGGATTTTCTGCAGCGACAGCCACCAAGATGAGATTACAGAGTAGACTGGGCATAAGCAACACACTTCTGCTGTCACTGTCTCCCATCACCAGCCCCAGCCTCCCACTCTCCTCTTTCCTGGCCAGTTATTGGAAGATAATGTCTAACACCCAGCACACATCTGCCATCTGACCGCACCTGTGGCTGTCTCTGCCTGATTTTGTGAGGCTTGGGACAATCAGAGTCCTAAGAAACCCAGCTCCTCTGGATGTCCTAGAGCCTGTGTTGCCTCACCTGCCCAACAACGCACCCAGGACTTATCCCATCATTTCTCCCTCATCGCTGCCACATTCTCCTCTGCACACACATGCTGTAATTTTGACCATTTTACAATGGAAACGTCTTGTCCTCATGTTACCTTCTGGCACTACCCTGGCTTCTGTCCCTCTTGACAGCAAAACTCCTTGAAAGGGTTTGTCCCATCTTCCCGTCTCTCGTTTCTCTTCTCCATTTTCCTCTTGAAACTGTTCCAGCCAGACACCTCTTTTCTCTGGAAACTCTTCTGCATGTGTCAAACCTGACTCTTACCTTGCTAAGTTCAGCACTTAGAAAAGAATATGGTCAAGGTGCCCACTCCATAAATATTTTTGAATACATGAGTGCAAGAAATATTCAATGAGTGCATTCATTATCTGCATGGATTGTTCAAGCACTTTGTTAGCTTGGTTTCCTCTGCTGGCTCCATTTCTTAAGGTCCACGAAGTAGTGGAAGTTCCTTCTACACATCGTACAGTGTCATACACAGATTGCATTTGAGCAGGTGGCCTTGTTGACTGAGCTAGTCATGTGGACCTGTCACAACTTGGTATCACCTCATCCACCCTGCTCCCCGGGTGACTGCATTTGTCTTCTGAACCAGGGATCTTGGAAGGGAGGCACACCTGTCTCACATAACAAGTGGCCAGGAAACATATTGGGCAGAGCAAGAGGTTTAAGGGGTATTTGCTGCATAAGACCCTCCTCCTCTCCACTCTAAAAGGAAACTGGTGGGAAAAGTAAAGTCCTTTCCTTCCACATGGGATTCTAGCTCCATGGTAAAACACGTTTTATGTATGGGAAACTTTGCAAGAATTTTGCTTATAATCGTGGAGAAATGGCCATGTGGTGGTTTTTGGTGGCATTTCTGCATTGAGAAGTGGTGTGGTGTTAATGGTCGAGGAACTCCATGGTCCATTGTGATATGTACATTACTCCGACAATCAGGAGAGGCAGGTACAGGCGTCTGCTTGGCATTTGCAGGAAAAGTAGCCCATTGGCTGAAACAATGTTCAGCAACAGAGGGTCTGGTTTTGGTTCCCCACTCCCCCAACAGTTTATCATGATGTCAGTTTTGGAGTCTGTGAGACCAGGTTGAATCCAAGGACCTGGATGTGTGGACCTAGTTCTTCCACTTTCTGGTGGCATACATGGCTCTTCATCTGTTACATGGGGACAAGAGTACATGCTGCTCCAGACAGTTAAATAGAACAAATGCCTGGCCAAGAACCTAACATTGGGGATGATCAACACCTGTCAGTTTTCTGTCAGAGTCTTGGTTTCCCCACCTGTAATAGAGATGTTCTGCATATTTACCAGTGTGTCACAAAGCTTCCACTTTTTGTATTGCGTCTTGGGGCACGAGAAGACTCTGGTGATGCTCCTGGTGATGCTTGCTACCTTCTGTCTAGGTGCAGCTTAGTCAGGTTTGAATGTTCATTGCATACCCTTTTTATCTGTTATTACTGCAGCCCAGATATAGGTTTGCTAATTGCTCTTTCAGAGAACTCTGACCCCTTTTTTCTCCAGCCTCGTACAGCCATTTCACCCCTGTCCTGCAGACCTCCACTGCCAACCCCTGCAAAGCCTTCCCTCTCTTGGCTGCCTGCTGGACTCAAGGCCAGTGTTACGTGTTCTGGGTTTTCATTTTCACAGCACCCATTGAAAATGCCAAATTATTTTCCACTTATCTATTGTTACCCACAAGCCACTCCAAAACCCAGTGGTTTAAAACAGCTGTTTATTATTACCACAGGTGGTTCTTTGGGTGGACTGGGCTTAGCTGGGTGGTTTTTGCTTAGGGCTCTGGCAGTTGCAGTCAGATGGCCACTGGAGGTGGAGCAATCTGAGGATCTAACTGGTCGTACATCTACGACAGCTTCTCTCAGACAAGTGATCCGAGCCATCACTCAAAGCACAGCCTCGTGGAAGAGCTTATTCTTCTCACACCATGGCTTCTGGCTTCTAAAAGGAATTATTCCTCAACCAATCTTTCCAAGAGGCAGGGGCTTTTAGAAGGTTAGCGGCAAAGTTACTTCTACCATGTTCTAAGTCACCAAATCAGTATAGGACTCCCACAGACTAAAGGAAATTTAAAAAATGAACTCTAAATCTTGATGGATGTCTAGAAGCATCATATCACACATGAGAATGTGGATTAGAAAATGCTTTCCACTGTATATGTAAAGTACAGTCTGCTGTGGGGGAAGAATAATGGCAGATGCATGCTGCTTTGTTGCTGTGAGGATTCTGTACCCAGGACTTGGGCTTGGTGAGCACTCAGGAATTATCAGCTGCTATTATTGCTCTTGCCTAATTTTGCCTCATTTTGGAACTGAGTATTATGAATGCTTTGGGACCCTAGAAGAGAGCTGTAGCTGTTAATGACTTCGACTTTAAGACCACTGCCCCTCAGCCCTAAACCATACACAAGTAGGCTCTTCTTAAACCCAAACAACTTCTTACTGAGTAACAATAAGAAAACCATAAAGCCTCCATTCCAGTTAGGAAAACATAATACAAATGAACATCAGTGATTTCTCATAAGGAAAATTGCTATGAAGAAAAATCTAACAGGGAACTGGAGATTAAGAGGCCAGGTGGTCAGCAAAGATTTTCATGAGAATGTACCTTTGAGGTCAACTCAAGGTGACTAGATGAGAGGAAAAGGTGGGCAGGTGTAAGATCTGAGAACAAGATCTCATAAAATTTCTGGGGAAGAGATTCAGGCAGTAGAAAACAAAAACAAAAAATATTCATTACAGTATGGGAAACAACAAAATATTCTCCAATAGGGAACAAAAATAAAACCCTGTTCATATAGGTTCATATAGTTATGCAGTTACAAAGAAGAAAAAAAAAGAAAAGAAAAATGTGCCAACAGAAAACCTCGCAAGGATATAATAGTTCATATACTATGAATGAATTTAGTAAAAACGTGCTCTCTCTGTCACACACGCAACATATGCACAAGAATGTGCTTTTATATGTTTTCTATGTTTATTTTTTATATAAGGTTTTTTGTAGATTATCAAGTAAAATCAGTGGGTCTATCGTTACTTTTTAAAAGAAATCACCCTTTTCCATGTTTCTTGCCCACTGCCCAGTACTGAGAAGGAAATTGCCGTCTTGTTTGAGAAACATGTGGAGTCACTAACAGGTGAACTGTCCAGCTGGTGGACATTTGTCTGGGCAGTAGAATAAGGTCTGACGTCCCATATTTGCTGTGTTTTTCTTTATCTTGGAGGTTAATATAAATCATGTATGCAAGTATTAATGAGGTTATTTCCAGTACATATGCTACTGAAAGATAACGCTGCTTTACTGTGCTAACCATGTGACTAATTCTAGGTAAAGCAATGGAAAAGGTAGCATGGAAACATACGGTTTAAAATGCCCCACATTACAAAGCATGAAAATCAGAGTGAATGCTTTCTATGTGGAAATATATTTTATAATTACATGGTTGAACTAAATGTAGAACTGATGATGTGCACAAATGTTTAGCTAAAAAAAAGATATGTCTAAAATAAGTCAGATAAAACGTGAACTGTCTTTTACATCAGCATGAAACCTTCATCACTTTGCTTTCCTGTGGATTTTCTTAGAACCTCCACAAACTGTTTTGTTTTTTTTTTTTTTTTTTTTTTTTATGAAAAGGGGTCATGATGAAGAATATAATCTCTCTCCCACTTTGTTTCTTTGCTGTAAATTCTACACATCAACTACGAAGTCTTCCCAGATGCCTGGAAAAGTAATCCAGACATTGCAGTAGGATAGTAGGTTTATGAGTTTGTTCTCATACTGCTGTAAAGATACTCTCTGAGTAATTTATAAAGAAGGGAGGTTTAACTGACTCACAGTTCCACATGTCTGGGAGGCCTCAGGAAAATTCCAATCATGGTGGAAGGCAAAGGGGAAGCAAGGCATATCTCACATGGCGGGAGAGAGAGAGTGCCACACTTTAAAACCATCAGTTCTCCTGAGAACTTACTCACTGTCATAAGAATAGCATTGGGGGAACTGTGCCTGTGATGCAATCACCTCCCACCAGGTACCTCTGTGGCACAGGGGGATTACAATTTGAGATGAGAGTTGGGTGGAAACGCAGAGCCAAATCATCTCAGTAGGTAATGTTAACTCTCTGTAGCATAAGACGATGGGGAAGAAATGATGTTTGATATATTTAATGGCTAAGTATTATAAAATGACTGCACATAGCTGGGAAAATACAGAAACAGTCAGAAAAGAAATTCCAGATAGTCTGCCTAACAAAACCTAGGGGCAAGTGTTGCTGGGGATAGAGCATTTACTCCAACTGTTTATTTATTTGTTTTTCTTTTCTGAGACAGGGTCTCACTCTGTCGCCCAGGCTGCAGTGCAGTGGTGCAATCATGGCTCAGTGCAGCCTCCATCTCCCAGGCTCAAGCAGTCCTCTCACCTCAGCATCCCACATAGCTGAGACTGCAGGCAGGAGCCACCGTTCCCAGCCTCCCCAACTATTATATACATTGGCTCCTCCAGTTGCACAATTGCCTTCATAATTAGTGAGGTGTGATGAGCATTTCCAAACCACCAAATAGTCTTCCACAACTTTAAGAATGGAGAAGCATCCCCTCTTCTGTTTATTCCGATTCATTCATTATCTTCCTTCTCTGGGACTTGTAGTCAACTGCTTTAAACAGAGTTGGTGAAAGGGCCACATTTGGGTTGTTGGCCATTGGCAGCTCCCTGAGTTGGCCCTATTTCCATACACAGATGCAGGAAGGAAATCTGCCACAGAACAACAAAACGAAGAAGAATTCTTTGTAATCTTTTGAGGTTCAGAGTTGCATTTTGAAGTTCTCAGGAGAGCTGTAGATAAAAAGGGCGTCGAGTCTCAAAACCTCAAAATCTTAGTTTCTAAATTATCACTACCACAGTTTTTGTCATAAACAACAACAACAAAAACAAAAACCCAAAATTTGGGCCAAATGCCTGATATAGCTGACCATCAGTTTTTTCCACCCTAAAGCTGAATTAATTAGGAGTTGATTAGAAGAAAGAAAGAAATTTTAGAGGAAAATGTAGTATGCCTGAGGAAAAGTGAGTTGGGATGGTAACTCCAAACTAAGAAAACCACAAATTGATTCAGACACTTCTGAGTTAATTAAGATTAAAATCTGCAAGATCAGGGTAATGGGAGTTAATGTACACATTACATTCAGTATAAAAATTATGTTTTGCACACTTGAATTTGTAACCTGAAAGACTCATATGCATTTAAAAATCATTTCACATCTCTGTAGTTATTATGTTACAATAATAAGTTCTTAGTTCTTAATGGTCAAATAATCTAATTAAGTGCACAAATATTTGAATAGAGAATCACACACATATATATAACAAATTCAATCTACTTAAAGATGTGCATGCAGAGACACACATACACACACACATGCACACGTATGCACACACACACTCTATGTGTGTGTGCAGTGGAGTTTATACTCTAATTGCTAGTTTATTTTTCATTGTCCATATTTTACTATAAACAGGATGAAATCAGAGACTTGATTTCTCTTGCTGAATTTGAAGCCTATTATCAAACCAGTGACTGGCAAACAATCGGTATTGACTAAATGCTATAAATTAATAAATAAATTAATCAATTAACGTTATTATTATATAATTATTATGTCATTATATATTATGAAAAACAAATCATTTCTTCCTGCCAGTTTCTGGATATGATTGGGTAGGCAAACTATAATTATAGTAAAATAAAACACAAATTATTTTACAATCAGGTGGATCATAGTGGGTTTTTTTAAATCAAAAAATAATATCCTAATATATCCTACAATTTAGGGGTCAAATTAGTTGCATTTAGCTTTTTGTACATATTAATCTAATAATATTCTTCATTCAATGTATTAATATATTATATATCTATTAATGCCATTTTTATGCTTCATGAGACTTGATAATATTTCATAATCTCTTTTTTTTTTTTTTTTTTGAGATGGAGTCTTGCTCTATTGCCCAAGATGGAGTGCAGTGGCATGATTTTGGCTCACTACAGCCTCTGCCTCCTGGATTCAAGCGATTCTCCTACCTCAGCTTCCTGAGTAGCTGGGATTACAGGTGCCCGCCATCATGCCAGGCTAATATTGTGTTTTCAGTAGAGATAGGGTTTCACTATGTTGGCCAGGCTGATCTCAAACTCCTGACCTTGTGGTCCACCCACCTCACCCTCCCAAAGTGCTGGAATTACAGACCTGAGCCACCTTGCCTGGCCAAGACTTGATAATCTTTGAAGGTAGTTAAATTTCACAAGCAGGAGTTAGTTGGCTTCCTGAGGCGGCAGTTCCTCTGCCATCTTTCTGGAGTCTCCTAAGTACATTTTATGCTAAAATCAGGGCAGGTTCGATGTGCTCACTTCCTTAAGCTTCTTCTTATGAATGGAAACTGAATTCAATAGTTGGTGTATCGGTGTATTAAACCATGATATGGAGACAGTATCTGTTCAACTTTTCAGCCATGCTTCAGTTCTTCCCAGCACTCTGATGCTTCTTATAAATATAAATGTGGACGGAAAGAGAAGCAAGCTCAGAGTGGAATTTTCTCTCTAGGAAGCAATTCAATCTCCAACCACTTACCCCAGAGTGAGAAAAACATCTGAAATTTATAGGACATCTTTTGAAATGCCCCTCCTCTCCCGCACTGGGTGAGTTTCTAAACATCCTCTTCCCTTTTCAACATTTCTGTCTTTATACCATATGTCCTGTGCTGCTCCTTTGTGGAAGGAATATGGCTAAAAGACATCAGCATGTTTTTCCGGCAGGTTTGCATCAGGTGGGGCTGTTCTTATCACTGGAAATAAATTGGCTGAGCCTATAGGGTGGGATTTGTGTTAATCTGAGCCCCACCGGATGGATGAGATTAAAAGAAGCAGATTTGTTTATCCCAAGTAGAGGACGGTTGCTCTTATGTCTCTTTTAACTGGATTTGGTCTTGTGCTCTCATAAGCCAGCAGGGCACATTAATCCATAATACTCTAATCTCACAGCCCTGTTTTAAGCCTAGAAAGTCTATGTATTTGTGGTTTTGTTTCATTTCAAGTAACAAGATCATTAATAAAAACAACAAGCATAGCCCTTCTGTTCTGGAGGGTGGCTGACATATCACATCTCCGAGAAACTCCTGCCAGCTGTGCTCTGTCTTCATGGTGAATTCACACATTCCTTCATCAGGTCAAATATTTTGGAGCACAGTTAAATGGATGCATCTGTAATCAATTGCTTGTCATATTAAAGATTTTATTGTTGAAACAAGCCCATCTAATTCTTCACATAAATGTTTCTGTGTGTGTATTTGAAATAATCCTGCTGGGGTCGAGTGTTATATAAGGAGAGGCTGACATGCACAGAACTATCTATTTCCTGACACCATGACAGCATTTTTGTGGGGCTGAAGAGTACAGGCTGTGCTTCTACAGCAAGTGCACTTATATGAGCTCATAGATACAGTTTAGTTTGGGGTAAGGCAGACACTGCAAGGTACAACTGAAATGATTTTGCCTGGCCAGCAAGTCAAGATATAATAACTCTCTTTGAGGCTGACACTTAAAAAAAATGCTGGAATGGGGAAAAAAGAAAAAACAAACAACAACAGAAATCCTGGTACACAAGGGCAGGATCACACGTCTGTCCAGTCTACATGTGTGAGTGTGAGAAATCCCTCAGTACTATAGGAAAGTTTTCTCCAGCCTATTATTTTTAAAGTCACATGTCTACACCACCTTAGTTTTATTGCTTTCACATAAATGTTTGATCACGCACAAGAGTCTGCAGAGCTGAAAGGAGGAACCCATGAAACTATTTGAAAAAGAAATGAACTCTGAAATAAATTGGAATAAATTAGGGGACATAGACTTTTGGCCTACTGTTTGAGATGAGCTAACTGCAGCTTTTGAGGCTTCACTTATTAGTCCTCAGCATATTACCCTCAAAATGAGGTGCTTGGGCTGGGCAGCAGGTGGCCTCTGCATGGCCTTGATGTTGCCTCACTCTGGAATTCATGCCCTTCTGCACCCCCTCCCTTCAAGCCAGATCTGTGCCTTGCTCCTGACAAGTATGGCAAAGATGATGAGTTATGTAAGATTGCAACACGTAAAATTGCAGTTTCCTTGTTGCTAGCAACCCTCTTTATTGCGTTCTCACCTTACATCCTTGCTGGGGATGGCCTCCAGCCAAGAGCAGCTAGGAATTAAGGCCCTCAGCTCACAGCCTGCAGCAGCTGCATCTTGCTAACAACCAATGTCCTCATCCACAAGCACATCCCCAGGCAAACCTTCACATAAGACCTTAGCCCTGGTCTACATCTTACTACAGCTGTGAAGAACCCTGACTCCATCTCAGCTGTGCCTGGATTACTGACCCACACAAATTCCAGTATAATAAATGTATGTTTTTAACTTTATATTTACAGGCTATCCAATCTCTCATTTTAAACTATTCTTTATTTCTAAGGCATACAATCCAGAAACACAGGGTCTGGAGCTATGATTCTTGCATTTGACTCTTACCTCCCCCAGTTACAAGCTAGTTTGTCTTGGCTTATTACTTAATCTGTGTTTTGTCTTCATTTTCTCTCCTTTATGATAGTATAAAATGTTTGCCTTAGAGTATCATTGTGAAGATAAATGAGTTAATGTGTGTAAAATGCTCAGAAAAGTGCCTGGCATAATAAAATATAACAGTGAATGACCTGTGATGAGGATTATGCATCAAGATATGATAAAATCCTTCCTAAGGATATTAAATGTAAATGCACAAGATGCAGGCACTTTGGAGCAGAGCCAGGTGGATGGGGAGAAGCGGGCGCTTTGGAGCAGAGGGCAGGTGGATGGGGAGAAGCGGGTGCTTTGAAGCAGCGGGCAGGTGGATGGGGTTCATGCAGGTGCAGGATTCTTCGCTTGCCTACAAAGGGGATTGCTGTCAGAGGCACCCATACCTCTTGCCTTCAGATTTCCATAGGGAAAGATATTTGAGGATGCACGAGGAAACGCACATTGCTAATGCTGAAAATTTGTTACTCAGTAAATGTCCAGCATCGGAGCTCCTGGGTTTTACCTGGTGAAGAAATATCTACATGCCGAACAGAATCATTGCTGCCATCATTTCGGAGGTTTTTCGAGGGACCTGGGAAAGTTGTCAACGCTGGCGGTAGAGATACCACACCAGCAGTGTTCAAACATTTAAAAGGTGCTGATTCAATACACGAGCGAACGGATGAAAATAGAAACCTCACACATGTCTGTGGTTTTTAAGCCTCTTTCCACCACCTTAAGGAGGTTTCGGGCATGGCAGTGGGTTTCCCACCCTCCTTTTAGGGGATGAACCAGTCTGACCACACAGGCAGGGGCAGAACATGACGTTTCAATTTTTGCAGCAGCTTAAAAATAGGTAATCTCGTTTTACACTCTCCCCATCCTTCTGTAGTTTATAGTGCGGTTTTGTATCACCTTAACTCTACAGACGTGGTAATGGGTTCAGAGATTATATGCAGAGATGCTGAAGACCGAAACCAAGTACTTCACACAAATGACAAACACAAGCATTTGTATTTAAAAAAATGCACTTATTGTCACTGAGCATTCTGTAGATATCAGGGACTCTTAGATTTTAAAACCTCAATATAAGGTCCACTTTCACTATTAGTCAATGACCCAGGGCAAATAATTTAGAAATCAGGATTCTATTTTCTCATCTATGAAGCACTTAAATGCCCATTTTATTGAATTTTGATTAGAATTATATAAAAATCATGTGTCTCACAGGTTTGGCTATTGTACACCATTTTATCCATGCATACTTAAAATATTTTTTGAAAAACATAAAAATGATGTGGTTATTAACATAATACAGTTCTGAAAGTGAACTGTTATTGCAAATGCAAGCTGTCTCATGCTGCCTCCGTGTCACGCCCACACCCTGCGCTGATCTCCAGAGTCAAAGCTGTTCAAAAGTCTTACTTGGGCTTTTTCAGCACAAAACACACTTCCAGATTTCTCAGGGGTTTGCTTATATTGTCGGGTACTGAGGCACCCAGAGACCACAGCTGTAGAATCCATTCTGTGGAAGAAAACAGAAGCACTTGGAATTCCTCCTCCCGCCTAAACATACACACTTCAGTAACTTCTTTTCCCATATTCCCAAGTCAGTGGTGTCATCAGTTTTGGTGAAACCCTTCATGGCGTTTACATTAGCATGACTACGTACTACTTCGCATTGTCAATCCCCTCTTCCCCTGACATATTTTAATTGCTTCTTTTGTTTCCTTTTATCTGATATTTTATGTGTGAGCCAAATAGGCCATTAAATCTCAGCATTTCAGATGAATCTATCTTTTTAAATGTTTTTCAACACGATGACAACGATAAGGTAATCTGTCAGTTCCCAGTCTCTCATCCAGGGGGAGACACTCCTGGGAACGCGAAGCCCCTGGCTCCAGTTTGCCGGCGTTCTCTGGTCCCGAGGCACAGAACTTCCCGTAGCCCTTTGTGTCTTCCTGGGAGGCTTTTCGCCTCTGTGTAAGCTCCAGCCTTTGCAGGATCCAATGTCTTTCTTCTTATTGATTTGCTCCTCTGTTCTGTGATCCACATTTGCTTCCGGTGGAAGAAGAAAGGGAAGATAATTATTGATGCCTTTCGTGTATAAAGAAGTCTTTCTTTTGCTTATGAATTTTGTTAATTTATCAAACAGTAAAACGTCCTTATTTCATGCCAGGCGTAGTTCTAATTACAGATATTCATAATTGGTTACTAGTTTGCTGGTATAAAATTTTAACTCGAGAATAACCTGCCCTGAGAACAGTGAGTGCCCCTCTGCATTTTCTTTCTAGATTGCAGTATTGTGAAGAAATTGGGTGTCATTCTTATTCCAAATTTTTTGGCCTATTAAGTCTGTTTTTGTTTTTCTTTTCACTCTCTGTAAGCTTAATCCCTAGTATTTGGATATAATGATAATGTCCTTTGTGTAACTAGTTTTTAAATGCATTTGCCTTAATACATTAAATCTGAAAATCCATCTATTCCATCTTTTTAATTACTTTTCATCTGATTTCACTGGTGATTCCCTTTCCTCTCTTTATTATTTCTTTCTCCAGTATAACTAGTTATATTTTCCAGACTAATTAAATAGATCTTTTCAGTTCTTTAAAATAGTGTTAACATCTCCTTGCTACATCTTTAATGTGTTCTTTGATTTTTGGATATGGCCCCAACTCTAACTTGCAAATCTTGATTTGTTTCTTTAAATTCCCACTAACATATTTTAACTTCCAAGACCTTTTGTTTGTTCTCTGGTTTCCTTTATCAAAGTGTTCTGATTCTGAGGGGATTAGAGTTTGGAAGTGTTATTCTGTCATCTACATTCATTCCCTTTACTCTGAGTTCTGCTATTTTCTGTTTCTTTATTTGGATCTCTGTCTTTCTTGCTGGAAGTTTGCCTCCAATGGCTGGCGATCCTTCATGGTCCATCCATATTCATGAGAGAGACATAAAATTAGACACCACATGTGCATTCTGGTTAATTGTTGAGATGTATGCATTTCCAATTGCAGAACATTAAAGATTCTTTTGATGCTACAAATCCACAACTTTAAGATTAAGCCAGAACACCTATTTCCTATTTTATTGCCTGTTAAGAAAGAAGGTGTACTTTGTCACATTGGATTTTGATAGAATGTGTTGTGGGTGGATACATGGGAAGGTGCTTCTACACAACGTCAGCCCATCTGGCTAAAAATTTGAGTCAATCAGTTAGCTCTTAACTTACTTATCACTGAATACTCCTATTTTAATGAAAAATTTTTGTTTTAAGGAAAAATCAGGGGATGGATTTTCTAGCCTGTTAGAATGAAAAGGAGAGCACTAGCAAATACAGGAAGAAGTGTGTGCTGTCCCTTCTTAAATACTTAACTTTCAGCAGGTGCTGAGTTCTAAGTATATGGCCAGGCATTGTGCTAAATGTATTACAGTTATTAAAGTATTTAATTTCCACAGGAAAATTACATGGCATTCTAATTTTACAGATGAGAAAATGATCTTTATAAGATCAATAATTCACTCAGAATAATAATTCCTCCAGTTAAGTGGAAAAATAAAGATTAGAACACAAGTCTTTAATTTAATCTCTAAGGTCTTCTGCTTCTCTCCACAAACTCAATCTAATTATTTGTGATTCTAGACATACTTCAAACACTTTCTAGACCTTTACAGTCATTATTAAGAGCATAAACTATCATCAACATTACAATGATTATATTGCTTTAAACCAATTGTTAGTAAATTCTACACAATAGAATTCATTTAATAAAGAAGAGAGTGCCATAAATTTTATCTAATTTATGTTTTATATTATGTAATGTAAACATTACCTTTTTTTGAGACACTTTACCAGCCATCCAAGTTATCTATTCTAGTCTTAGAGTAAATATTTATCTTCACTGTTTTTCTTACCTTAAAATTCTAATTAAGTTAGCAAATAGTTGCCGCAGAATGAGGTCAGAACTCCTAGGTGGTGGAATGTCACCAGTTTATTTTTCTGTGTTCTATTTTCGTCTCCATTTTAAAAGAAAAATTCTAACTTTATCAACAATGATCCCGATCAGCTCTGCCCAAAAGAAGGTTATTAGGCTAGTGCAAAAATATTGCAGTTTTTGTCATTATTTAATTGCTTAATGGCAAATACTGCAATTACTTTTGCAGCAACCTGTATTTTGTATTTATAATACTGTATTTTGAGAAATAGTGATCAAGGTCAAGTTTAGAATCTCTATCCATCAATTTATTGGTAAATACTTTTTTTATTATACTTTGAGTTCTGGGGTGCATGTGCAGAACGTGGAGGTTTGTAACATAGGTATACACGTGCCGTGGTGGTTTGCTGCACCCATCAACCCGTCATCTACATTAGGTACTTCTCCTAATGCTACCCCTCCCCGAGTCCCCCACTCCCTGACAGGCCCAGTGTGTGAAGTTCCCCTCCCTGTGTCTATGAGTTTCTCATTGTTCAACTCCCAGTTATGAGTGAGAACATGTGGTGTTTGGTTTTCTGTCCTTGTATTAGTTGGCTGAAAATGATGGTGTCCAGCTTCATCCATGTCCCTGCAAAGGACATGAACTCATCCTTTTATATGGCTGCGTAGTATTCCATGGTGTGTACATCCAGCCTATCACTGATGGGCACTTGGGTTGGCCCCATGTCTTTGCTGTTGTGAACAGCGCTGCAATAAACATATGTCTGCATGTGTCTTTATAGTACAATAATTTATAATCCTTTGGCTATATACCCAGTAGTGGGATTGCTGGGTCAAATGGCATTTCTAGTTCTAGATCCTTGAGGAATCACCACACTGTTTTTGAAAGTTGACAATGTTTCTAATGAAGGCTTAATATAATGGGGGTAAAGGAATCTTAATGACATTCTTCTGTTTTTCACAATAGTAACAATACATTACAACAATATATCCTTTCAGTCAAAAATATTTGAAATGTGTTTTGCATATGTGATCTCCTACCTTCTGGAGAGACACATGGATGTGTGCACAGGAACTCCAGTTCCCAGCCCTGGGTTCCAGGCTATGTTTGGCATATGTGATCTCCTAACTTCCATAAAGACATGTGGATGTGTGCACTGGGACTATTCCAATCCCCAGCTCTGGGCTCCAGGTTACATTTCGTCACATGCTAGAGATGTAAGCTGGGGAAGTTGATCCAAAATTGATCAAACTGGGCCTCAGTTTTCTCAAGGATAAAAAGAGAGTACTTTATTAAATTATTATAGAAATTAAACAATATAAATATTTCAAAGATTAATAATTACATTAATAAAATGTCAATTATCCATGGCAATATTATAGTCTTAAATGTGGACAGGTTAAGCCCCAGAGATCGAGTCCGTTCATGTTAGAAGTATTTCTCTACATTAATGCATAAACACTATAAGGTAGAAGCAGTCATTTAACAAATTCAAGCTAAGAAAAAAATAAAAATAATTATTCTCATTTCTTAGTGCCTATGACAACATTACTCATTTCACATATGTTACTTCTATACTCTTTATAAATTACTTCCTAAGACTATGGAAGTCTGGTTTCTTATGTTTTCCTTCTGAATTTTACAGTTAGACAGATCTGAGAGGTGGGTGTGTTGAAATGCGAATGTGAATTAAATGCAATGCAAAAGTAAAACTTAACCCCATCAGACAGATAGCGATGATGAGTGGAAAGTGTGTGAGATTATTTTCTTTTATCTCTTCTGTTTATAGACTCGTACTAAAATATTTGTAGCCTAACAAACTGAAAGGAATGAAGAAAACTTGATGTGATTCTGAGAGTCACTTTGATGTTGAAATGATAAGAAAATCGTGTGTTTGAGGGAAACTGGATAAGAATATTGATAATACCTGTGAGAAATAATGGAGGCATTATTTGCACTTTATAGAGAAGGAAACTTGGAACAAAACCAAGTGCCTATGTGTAGCATGTTCAAATGATGTTATACAGAGTTCATATGTCTACATAGAATAAGACAGAGAAGAACAGATGCTGAAGGTGAACACCCTAAGTTCTTGTTTCCTGGTACAAAGCTTAATCTAGATTATATCTGCCAACTCCAAAGAAGAATTCTTACACCTTGAGGGAAAAACAAATAGATGAAGGATAAGAGGAAAATGATGATCTTCTTTTTTTCTTTTTCCTTTACTGTTTCTCCTTCACTGTTTTTCTTCATTGTTTCTGGATTCTTATTAAAATATTTGTGGCCATGCATTGCTGGTGGGAAGGTAAAAGGCTGCAGCTGCTATGGAAAACAATTTAGAAGTTTCAAAAATTTAAACATAGAATTACCATATCATACAAGAGTTTCATTACTGCTCATATTCCCCAAATAAAGGAAACCAAGACTCAAAAAAATACTTGTACATCAAAGTACATTGCAGCATGATTCACAATAATGAAAAGGTGGACAGAACCCAAACGTCCATCAATGGATGAATGAATAAAGAAAATGTGGCCTGGATACGCAATGGAATATTATTCAGTTGTGAAAGAAATGACATTCTAACACACACCAACCACAACATGGTGAAGCTTGGAAACATGCTACGTGAAATAAGTTGGACACAAAAGGACAGATGAGACACGTCCGTGAAATATCTGGAGTAGATAAGTTCCCAGAGAGATAAAGTCAGCCAGAAGATGATTGATTAGTGGGAACAGAATTTCCATCTGGGGCAATAAAAATATTTTGGAAATAGACAGTGGTGATGGCCGCAGCTATTGTGAATGAAATTAAGTCCACTGAAGTGTACACTTATGCTGGTCAAAATGGGAAATTTTATGTTGTGTGTATTTTACTACAATAAAAATATTTTTTAAAGTACCTATGGTAACTTTTATGCTATGTGTATTTTACGACAATGAAAGTATTTTTAAAAGCATGTATGTGTAGAGTTCATGTACGTATAAGTAAAAATAGGCAGATGATGAGTGTGAAAGGTGAAAATGCAGGTTTAGTATTTTCTGATATAATGTTCACTCAGGTTTCAAATGTCTTCTCTAAAGAAGAGAAGTTGTTACATTTTGAGGGAAAAACAATCAATCAAAAATCGCGAATAGATGACTCCACTAAATCTATACCTCAGGGCTTAGATTAACAATAAAAACATCACTAAAATAATTATCAAAGCAGAGAAAATGTTCCTCTCTAATACTAGAATACAAATGAAATACATCACTCTATGCTATCATACAAGTATGTTTTAATCCCATATGTTAAAATTGGTTCATTGAGCCTGGCGCGGTGGCTCACGCCTGTAATCCCAGCACTTTGGGAGGCTGAGGCGGGTGGATCATGAGGTCAGGAGACCGAGACCATCCTGGCTGACATGGTGAAACCCTGTCTCTGCTAAAAATACAAAAAAATTAGCCTGGCGTAGTGGTAGGCGCCTGTAGTCCCAGCTACTTGGGAGGTTGAGGCAGGAGAAGGGTGTGAACCCAGGAGGAAGAGGTTGCAGTGAGCCGTGATTGCGCTGCTGCACTCCAGCCTGGGCGACAGAGCAAGACTCTGTCTCAAAAAAAAAAAAAAAATGGTTCATTGAAATTTCCTCATAAACACCATATAAAAGAGTGATGACATGTGACGTCTTGGAAGTAAAGAGACCTTTGTAGAAGGAGGAGGAGTTGAGGTTTAAAATGCTTGGTTCACACTTGTTTCTCTTTCATTGAAAACCCCTGAGGAAATGAAGAAAAAGGACTTTAAAGTGTGCAGAAGCCCACACAGATAACTGGAACTGGAGGAGAGATAAGAAGTGCCCATGTCCATTACAGACAGACATGAGGCCTTCTGAGGTCCCAGGCCTCAAAGATCTGCTTTCTAAATATCAGAGTCTAAGGAAATCAAGTGCTGGCCCCCAGAGTCCCTCAGTGAGCCCAGGGGGAAAAGAGAGGTGTGGCTTCTGTACAAGGCAGTGGGTTACAAATTGATACGCAGGAAGTCCACACATTTTTGAGGGAATTGCACTGTACAGAATGAGACGGCTTTAAAAAAAGATGACAGGATGGAAGCTCCCAATTCTAAGGCAGCAGGTTGAGAAGGCTGCTTACCCACATGTGGACTTTCTTATATAAAGGAACGATGGCTCACGGAGGGGGATCCAGCCACACAGAGAACAATTCCCACAGAGCAGGACCCAGCCTGGTGAGGGTGCTGGCTGCAGGGCCCCAGCAGATTCCAGACATGGTGACACAGTGGTGGCCATGGGCCTCTAGCATCCATCCCCTTTGAAAGGAAGTGTCCATAATAGTCATCACATGCTGGTCTGGCCATTATGTTCTTGGTGTGTGCAGGGGAGATAACATGTCTCTGGTTCACAGTCTTTGGATCAAGATGACACAAACTCCAAGGTCCTCGTCTATACATGGATCCCACCCAGATTTGAGTTTCTAGACTTTGAGCTGTTACTGATGCTGTCATACTGAAGAAACTGTAGATGCCTAGGAGTACAGAGGTATATTTTACAAATGCGTAGAATGTAAACAATATGTGGCCACAGAACAGACGTGGTGATTTTAAATCAAGTCTGAAACAATGTTGACGCTCCTTCCATCAAGCAGTGGGCTCTAGGACCCTCCCCTTGAATCCTCATTGCCCCTTCCTGACCCACTTGTACCCCATAACAGCAGGAATATATTAGGATGGGCTGTAATGGGACACAGCCTACACTTTTCATGCTGGAACACTTTTCTGGATACCGAAGCCAACATTTAACTCTGACAGGGCTGCCGCACCATGAGGTAGCCCAGACCACATGGAGAGGCACTCCAGGTGCTCCTCCACAGGCTGTGCCTAGGAGCCAAGCATGTGCATGCCGACAGGTGCAGGTGACAACAGCCCCTAGCCAGGAGATGCCTGAGCCATTCCAGTCTTCCCACCAAATGCCTTGGAGTCATGGGGCAGAGAAAAGCTAGGCCTGAAGTGCCTTCCCAAGTTCCTGACCATACTATGTTCTCTGAGCATGATAATTGTCGACGTTTTACTCAGTTTGGGGTGATATCATTGTTTTAGCACGTTTGGGGTGATATGTTCCATAGCAGTAGTAACTTGAGCACCTCCAAAGAGCATGGATCAGAATGGTATCCAACGTCGCCACAGCAACCCTGGGAGACAGAAGGTCCAATTCTTCCTGGTCCTGAGGGAACACTGTCTTCAACAAGAATTCTACATCCAGCCAAACAACCACGATGTGTGGAGATAAGGTAATGAAATTTTTAGATATTCCAGGTCTAAAAAAATGACGTTTATATAGCATGTCTTTGGATGTTTCCCCAAACAAGAGAAAAATTATAAGTTAGAGAAATACAGAAGATCCAGGAGGTGGTCATTTCAACACTGGCAACACTGGTGAGGCAAAGGGCGTTTTCCTGATGGTGAAAGAAGGTCTCAGAATGATAGTTCTGCACCTGCCTTGAGAGCCAGAGTGCTACCTTTGTAGACTTCCCCTGCAGGGATATTTTCAAGAAAAAGAATGAAATTTATAAAAAACCTCAAGTATGTGAACATCTAGTAAAGCGATTTAACATTTTCTTACAGAAAATCTGGGGAACGGTTTGTGACGGACACATTATTACAAAATTAAGCAATAACATGCCCTAAAAATAAATTTTTAACCCTGGGGGAAAAATGTAAAAATGCAATTATAATAGTATACGTTATCACATTAATATTTATAGTCATTAATAAAAACAATGACAAATACAACAGACTGGGACACAATGGCAATTATTTAAAAGTAAACGTTGGCCAGGCACAGTGGCTCACACCTGTAATCTCAGCACTTTGGGAGGCTGAGGCGGGTGGATCACTTGAGGTCAGGAGTTTGAGACCAGCCTGGCCAACAGGGTGAAACTCCATCTCTACTAAAAAAAAATATATATATATATATATCTGAGCGTGGTGGCAGGTGCCTGTAGTCCCAGCTACTTGGGAGGCTGAGGCAGGAGAATCGCTTGAACCCAAGAGGTGGAGGTTGCAGTGGGCAGAGATCATGTTATTGCACTCCAGCCTGGGTGACAAGAGTGAAACTCCATGTTAGAGAAAAAAAAAAGTAAATGTTACCTTTAGTGTCTCAAAACCAGAGATTCACAAACTTTGCTTTCTCAGTAGGGAAAGTAGTAACTAAATAATGAAGTTGAGAGACCATACTTGCCCGGCATGCCAAGAAAATTATCGTATAAAATGTGTTCAACTTAAACAGCCAGTGAAAGAACATGAATGCCACTTGAACTTACTGCTCCGTGCAGTCTGTTAAAGTTTGTGTATGTGCTTATGTGTGAATAGGAAAAAGCTGTTGCTGCTGATATCACTGTGAAAAAATTCAAATGCTGAAAACCTTCTTCTTTTAAATCTGAGGGATGAGTAATCTGGTTTGCTACTGAATTCTCACTTTTTTTTTTTGTCCTGCCTAGTCACTTCTCTAAGTGACTTCTTCACTGGGTACCTCTATCTGTTTTTCACCAATGCTAACAGGTTTATCAGTGTGTCAACAGATTATGCTGGCTCTGTCTTCGCAGTCCGCGAGTCTGAAGCTTCTCCCAGCTGCCACTGCTAAACCTTTTTACCTAAACCAAACGTTCTCCTCTCGTGTGCTTTTGCAAGTCTCCTAAATACTTCACATGTCATTTGACTTCTGTTTTCATCACTGATTCAAATCACAGCAGAATGTTCTTTACATTTTAGGTGACAACCTGTGACTCCTCTTGTTAAAACCCAACAGTGAGTTTGTGTTTCACTCAGAGAAAAAGCCAAGTCCCCACCAGGCTGAGCGTGATGGGTCCAGTGCCCCAGGATCCCATTAGTGCTTAGGTGTCCCACATCCCTGGAAGGCAGTGGCCTTGCTGTTCCTCAGATATGACAGGCCCACTTCACTGTAGGGGGTTTGCTCAAATTCTTATTCTCTCATACATGTTTTCCTGCCAAATATATTTGTTCCTCTTGGATTGACTCCATGTTTCCAGAACAGTGTCTGAAACATAAACGTCACCTTCATGACTGTTTCTTGTGTGAATGAATATAAAGATCATTGTTATTGGGGTGTGTTGAGGGGATAGAGAAAGGGGACCATCCATGGCATATATTCTCATTTTAAAATTGTTGCTTTGCTTTCAACTTCCCTGTCCTCCCCTGCTTTTGCTTCATACTCTGCACACTTTGTTTCTGATCATCTTTCTAAGCTTCTGTGCTTCAGAGCCATCTGAAAACTAAATGTGCTATGCATGGCTAAAATAAAATCATTAGCTTCATTAACTTAATTCCCAACTTCCAAATAGGGAGAATCCAGGAAAAAAAAAAAAGTGTTGACTGAAATGAAAGTTCCAAAATCTCAACAAAATACCACCACATAAGACTGTGGTTTCCATTTCCAACATGCCTTAGAGAATGGTGGCACAGAGAGCTTCTTTTCCTGATGAAAGTTGAATGCAGAGATTTCCAAAAGAATGCAGTAGACTGAGTAAGCTAACACACCTACTGCAATGAATAGAATCAATTATAAAACTCCTAACAGATACTTGAGGGCTGTGGAAGGGAGAACTAAATAAACTACAACTCCAAAGAAAGATAAAGCATTTCTAAGTAAACTGATAAATATTTACCATTTTTTCCTTAGGGGCATCACTGTGAATTAATGATGAGGTTTGGCCAATACAGAGAAACTCCAGTGAGAAGTTTGGGAGAGGAAACCAAAACACCTCAATAACCCCAAACAGGATAAACTGACACACACATACACACACACACACACACACACAAACACACACACACAAACACACACTAACATACACACACACACAAGCACACTCACAAACACACACACAAACACACACACAAACACACACACACAAGAACAGAAGAAGGAAAGTGCCACAAAGAACAAACAGAAAGAGAAAGATCTTAAAAGGAACTAAAGAAAAAATACTGCCCCCACCCACATACACTATGTTTGGAAGCACAACAATAAAAATAAATCTGACAAAACACTTCTTGAATCTGTGTATCGATGTCTTTCATCTGCATTGAAAAGGTTTCTACAATTATTTTTTAAAATATTTCTTCTGTCCCATTCTCTTTTCTGCTTCTAGGCCTCCAATTACCCCATATCAAAACTTTTTTTTACCAGGTTCCACGTTTCTTTCACTTCCTCCCCACTCTTATGTTCCCTTTCTGTCCTCTGAGTTTCAGCTTGTGTATCTTCATTTTTCCTGTTTTCTAGTTGAAGAATCTTGTCTTTTGTAGGTCTAATGTGTAAGCAACTCTATTAAATTCTTTCATTTCATAATTTTAGAAAATACGTTTCAATTGTAGAATATCAAGAATTATTTTTAGTTTAAACTTTTTAAAATTACAATTCTCTGTTGAAATTATCTGGTTTATGTATAACTCTCCATCTGTTTTCTATATTTTGAGTACATTAACCATACGTATTGTCAAATGTTTGCCTGTATATTCCATATCTAGAATAATCTGTGATTTGGTTTTTATTTTCTGTATTTGTCTATATATTTTCAGACTTATAGTTCTGAATTGTATAATGCCTACTTTTTTTGTGCTTTGTTTTGTTTTTAACTGAATGTATCATGGTTGGTATATAAAATCCTGTGAAATTCTAGAGACTTAATTTTTGTTAGGGAGGATAATCCCCAGAGCTGACTGATTCCTTGTGCTATATTGGTCAGATTCCTTAAACCCCATTTGCACCCCTATTCCTGGAACACAGTCATACATATTTTTAACTGTAGACCATGGTGTGTTACTAATGCCCTGATTGATGACTCTTGGTCTCCTTAGCCTCTGTATACACAAACAGTTCTACTTAACACTTCAGAGGTTTCAGATAATTTTTATCCTTCAGCAAATTTCTTTATTCTTTCTTTTTTTTAATTACTATACTTTAAGTTCTAGGGTACATGTATACAATGTGCAGGTTTGTTACATATGTATACATGTGCCATGTTGGTGTGCTGTACCCATTAACTCGTCATTTACATTAGGTAGATCTCCTAATGCTATCCCTCCCCCCATCCCCTCCCCACAATAGGCCCCAGTGTGTGATGTTCCCCTTCCTGTGTCCAAGTGATCTCATTGTTCAGTTCCCACCTATGAGTGAGAACATGCGGTGTTTGGTTTTCCCACCTATGAGTGAGAACATGCGGTGTTCTTGCGATAGTTTGCTGAGAATGATGGTTTCCAGCTGGAATCAACCCAAATGTCCATCAGTGACAGACTGGATTAAGAAAATGTGGCACATATACACCATGGAATACTATGCAGCCATAAAAAAGGATGAGTTTGTGCTCTTTGTAGGGACATGGATGCAGCAAATTTCTTTAAGAGAAAACTAGGCATGTGCTCTCACTCAAGACTTAAATCTGCTTGCCCCAGACTCACATGAAAACCTGAAGTTCTGGTATTTTCTCCACTGCAGAAGTGGCTCCTTGTGAACCCCACACCTGGACTCCTGGTCTGCAGCTCATAAAAGAGTTGTCACATAGCCCAAGGAAAAGTTGCTTTTCTGGGCCTCCCTTTGTGATGTTTTAGCATTTATGGTTCTCATGGTGCCTGCAGTCTTCTTATGCTTTTAAACAAATCATTTCATTTCATATGATTTTTAATGCAGTTAGCCATGGGAACTTTGGACTTTCACAAAGTAGTCCATTCTACTTCAAAACAGATATGATGTGGCTTGCACATATTAAATATATTTTCTGTAATTAAATACCTTTAAACAAGTGAATTTTTTGGAATTCTCCAAGGAAAGCACAAGTAAGCAAGATCAGGGAAATTAAAGAGGGCATCACGATAAGTCAGTCTAACAGAGACTATAAAGATAAAAAGGAAAAATATAAACCAATTTATGCCAATACATTTGGGAAATTAAGTAAAATTAGCAAATTCCCAGAAAAACATAAATTTTTAACAATGACACAAATAAAATGGGATATATGAGTGTATTAATTCATTTTCATGTTTCTGATAAAGATACCAGAGAATAGAAAGAAAAAGAGGTTTAATTGGACTTACAGTTCCACATGGGTGAGGAGGCCTCAGAATCATGGTGGGAGGTGAAAGGCACTTGTTACATGGCAGCAGCAAGAGAAAATGGGGAAGATGAAAAAGCAGAAAGCTCTGAAAAGCCCACCAGATCTCATAAGAGTTATAGGGTCCCTCCCACAACACATGGGAATTATGGGAGAACAATTCAAGATGAGATTTGGGTGGGGACACAGAGCCAAACAATTAAAACTAAAATACTTAGATTAAAAAAGGTGAACTATGCCAAGTTATTTTATAAGTCCAGCATAATTTTTTTAAAAACTATTAAGGACATTATAAGATATAAAAAGTTAAAATATAATATCTCAAGAACAAAATTCCAAGATAAAAACATTAATGTACTGAATTCTGTTATATTTAAAAAGGATGACATTTTATAATTATATGAATTATATTCCAGAAATTTGAGGTTGGTTTAAAATTTGACATTGAACCAATTGAAGTGACCATTTGTTGAAATTCTACATTTATTTTGTGTTTTATTATTATTTTAGTATTAGAAAAGTGGAAATAGAAACTTTTAAAATCTCATAAACAATATTTGCCGGAGTCTACAGCAAACATTATATATTATAGTGAAACACTAAAAGTTTTTAGTGACTATAAATTAGATAATTTCTACTGGACCATTATTTCTGTTTGATCTCAGAACTGTACTAGTGAGCTTATCCAATACAGTATGTCAAGAAAATAAATAAAACATGAAGACTGGGAAAATAATGAGAAAACTGAACTTATACAGAGAAAATGTCAAAATGTTTATAGAAACCCAATAGAATTCTACAAATAAGTGTTAATGAGTTTATTAGGGTTGATTGACACATAAAAATAAATAGTTTTGTTTTCTAAGTAACAGCCACAAGTAATTGTAAAATAAAATCAGCAATAGAAACCATTTTCAAAGCATAAAACATTAAATACCTCAAAATAAATCTACTAAATGGCAAACGAATTTTTCCTTTACAAACATATGGAACACAATAGACATAAAGAAGATATAAGTCAATGATGGACTATATCATGTGCATAAATTAGTAGCTCAGTTTTGTGAAGTTTTTTTGTTGTTGTTGTTTCTTTGTTTTGTTTTGTTTTTACAATAACCACATTCCCATAAAAATTCCCACAGGTATTTGATTGTTGGTAGTTATCGACCAGCCAATTGATCCAAAATTTTCATGGCAACATAATGGCATAATAGTAGCCATAATGTTCTTGATTAAGAGCACCATATTTGAAAAATATCCCCTGCCAGTTGTCAAGGCTTTGTTATAAAATGGTAGAGACACAGTTTGGATATTTTTTCCATTTGTTCCCACTAAATCGCAAGTTGAAATGTAATCCCCAACGTTAGAGCTGGGGCCTGGTGGGAAGTGACTGGATCATGGGGGTGGAGTTCTCATGAAAGGTTTAGTGCCACCTCCTTGGTGCTGTCCTTGCAGCAGTGAATGATGTCTTATGAGATCTGGTTGTAAAGTGTTGCATCCCCCAGCCCACTCTCTCTCTTGCTCCTGCTCTGCCTTTTGCTATCAATAAAAGCTCCCAGAGGCCTACCCAGAAACAGAGCAGATGCCATGAGCCAATTAAACCTCTTTATAAGTTACTCAGCCTCAGGTAATCTTTTATAGCAATGCAAGAATGGGCAAATGCACATAGTAACTAAATTGCTGAATTAAGGTGACACATTCACAGGTTCTGGGCAGTAGAACATGGAAATCTTTGGGGTGTTCAAAGTCACATGGATATTCATCTAGAAAAATTGAGCTTTAATTCCTTATTCACACTACACTATACATCAAAATCAATTACTGTTGGATTGCAAATAAGAATGAAGTTTCCACCTTAAAACTTCTGGATTAGCATCATGACCTGGAATTGGTAAATATTTTTAAGAGGGTTACCAAAAAGTCATTACCAGATTGGACTACCTTACACTTAAGAACTAATGTTCACTAAAGGATTCCATTAGGAGTGTGGAACACAAGCTACAGAGTGGAAAAAGCGATTTGCAATACATGAAATTGACAACAACAGCGCTACTTTGAGCTTGTCCCTCTCTACTCCTTTCTCCCTTAAGTTTAAAAACAAAGCTTCACGGAATCTAGCCTCCATTTGTATGCTTAGATTTATTTCACTTTGTGTCATCTCTTCTCCTTCTTGAAAGTTTTGCTGACTCGTGCTTCCCTGAACACATAACCCACCTTTGTATTGTTTATACTTTCAACAACTTTCCTTTCTCCCACGTTCAGGACAATGCACTTGCCTTCTCTTCCTGGAGATTGACACTCGTGATTGTTTTCACCGTGCACTCCAAGTGCTGTCTCCTCCAGGAGAGACCACGAACAGCGAAGACTCTTAATCGCCTACTACATGACCTTCTTCTCATGGAAGAATCAACCAACCCTTCCTCTACAGTGAATGAGGGACCTGTGCTCTTCACCCACTCACTGTGCTATTTCTCTTTGAAATCAGTCAATCTTGTGGTTCTTTCCCTCTATTTTATAATTTTTTGACTAACTTTTCAAGGACTATAAACAGCTTTTTTTTTTTTTTTTTTAGACTGAGTCTCGCTCTGTCTCCCAGGCTGGTGTGCAGTGGCCGGATCTCAGCTCACTGCAAGCTCCGCCTCCCGGGTTCCCGCCATTCTCCTGCCTCAGCCTCCCGAGTAGCTGGGACTACAGGTGCCGCCACCACGCCCGGCTAAGTTTTTGTATTTTTAGTAGAGACGGGGTTTCACCGTGTTAGCCAGGATGGTCTCTATCTCCTGATCTCGTGATCCGCCTGTCTCGGCCTCCCAAAGTGCTGGAATTATAGGCGTGAGCCACCACGCCCAGTACTATAAACAGTTTTAATGCCTCTACCATCTTGGGTAAAGCTTACCTAGCGTGAGCCCTACACGCTTATGTACTTACATTTACCTTCCCCACTTCATGGAGTCCACATCCACCACCGGACTTACCTGAAACCACACTGATCACTCTTCAGTTCTTACAGCTCCCCTGAAATGCTCTGGGGAGAAGAAAATAATGTCTTTCTCACCTCAAAACTCACACACTCTTTTTTTTAACATCTTCCTGTCGCCATTGACCTCAGATTCCCTGGTACTTGGTCCACCACATGGCTCCGTGAGTCCCTGATTCTCACGACCATGCGGTACACAGGGCGAGTGGCCTCTCCTGAATGAACGCCTTAGATGCCAACCCCTGTCAAGTTCAGCACGGCAAAGACACAGTGGGGACAGGGGCATTGAGGTGGAGCTGAGGCTTCCCTGATGGGATATTTTAAACCTGTTCATTGCAAGACCTCTTCTGTCTATGCTGTCACAAAAGGAATAAATAAGATGTGTTTATAAGTTTCACAATGGGGACATGTCTTTCCTTAGTTTTTGTTGTTGTTGTTGTTGTTGTTGTGTTAAAGAAATACTTCTAAAACTTGGCCGCAGTAGTACAGGCTGCATCACAACCCATCAGTACTCTCCAATAATTATACCTCACCTGTTGGGTGTCATACTGTATTATCGTGCTCTGGGATTACCTGGATTACCGTTTATGCAATGATGGTGATGACATCGGTAATAATGGCTAGAGCACCGACTTCATGCCAGAACACCCTAGGACTTCAGATGTGTGTTTACCTTTAGCTTCTCAACAGCCCCATGTGGTAGGACCCCTTTTCCTTTTTTGTGGATGAGAAAATCGAGAAGCAGAAGGTAAGGACTTAGTTCAAGCTCTTACAGCTAGTGAAAGCCAGAATTGGGATTTGAACCCACTCAGTCCAGCTCCAGAGCCTGCACTCAACCGTGTGGTACACCGACTTGGCTCTAACAGATCCACCACAGTTTCCTCATCAATCTCATTTTCCCTTTGTTGACTCCTTGTAAGTCAGGCACTTGGCAAGATACCTCGATTCACCTGGTGAAGTCACATCATTGAAATACATATGTTCTTTCATTCTACTAAACACGGTAAAATAGCAGTGGTGCTCAAATTTTATGAATTTGCTCATAAAGATATTATAGTCACATAAAACTTGTTCTTTGGGTTTCATTTAGAAATAGCGTTTACACATTCATTCATCTTATCAATTATTTGCATAGGTATTAAGCACAGAAAATGTGGGTATATAAATAGTGATAAAGTTAATCCTTGCTTTAAAATAAATTATAATTTAGTAGAGCTGTTCATTTTTAACATTTTATTTTCTTTTTATTTTCATGAGGTTCTCTTTTCCTGATACTGAAAAGAATTTCCAGACGTCAGACAGAAGTTGTTCATTACATAGACAAAGAGACTACAAATCAATACGCCTCAAGAAAGAGTAAGGTGCTATGAGACTGTCTTGGTATTTGCAGAGAATCATATATGAAAGTCAGTTTTTTAGCTAGTGGCTGAATCAAAACTTCCTTCATTTATAGATAGGTACAGACAGATATGGATAGCATTTTTAAAACTACCACTAGACACTATATTATATTTATTTTACTGTCTTTCCCACTAACTAGGCTAAAGTTGTAAAGGCCTGTCTCAATGAAAAAGTAATAGATTGGGTTCTAACAAAAGCAAGTGTATTTTATCAACATATTCTTCCTATTAATTTTATTACCAGAAGTAGAAAGTACATGGGAGGCATGGTTTTATTTCAGCATGCTTGGAAGATTACATTGCATAGAATTATATTATGCTAACCAAATTGATATAAAATGTGACAGAAAAGGAAAATATGTACTAATAGTCTGCAGACAAGGAGGGTCTGTGTGAGGTGGGGGTGCATTTGGTTCGGAGGCAGACAGTGGGACCCCCAGTGTGTGGGGCCCCCAGTGTACAGAGCCACACCGTGGAGGTAGCCGTCACAGCCCTGGGAAGGGAAGGATGAATGGGAGACACGTCAGCTAAAGCAAGGGATTTCAAACATGGATCTCAGCCCCATCTGGAGGGATTCTGACTCAGTAATGGGCTGAAAACCCCAAAATGCTTGCTTTTACAAAGCTCTCCAGAAGGTTCTGAAAGGTAGGTTCAGGAAGGATCAAATTGAATCTTAAGGAAAACCCACACTGAGGAAACAAGAGGAAGAAATAAACTCAGAAGGAAATATCTATGTGTCTGTCACTATCCTCATCCTATTTTGCCATTTGGGGAAATTGGGTTTTTAAAGAGGTTAACTAAGTTTCTCAAGGGGGCCGAAGAGGGAAGGAGCAGGACAGTCACTGGAATTCCAGTGGGTCTGTTACAAAGTGTCCATTTTAGCCTCTTTGCCTACTGCACCCTTTGAACAAGATACAGCGGAAGAAATCAGACAGGAGTCCAGGGAAGGGGTGAACCGCTGGAGTCACGAGCTCTATCACTTGCATAAGGCCAGGAAAGCCCAGGTCGGACTCTCTAGAGAGACACGCTGAGCATTGCAGAATTCAGAAGTTGAGAAGAAACAGGCGAATCTCACTGGAGATTTCTGGGAATTGATTAGTAGTGACTTTCCGGTATTATTAACAAAACGTGGAGGTTTTATGAGGAAATGAGAAAGACAAAATCCAATACAAGGTGGGGATATGATTTTTAAAAAATTAACTCTTTGTCTAACACCACAGAGAAGAATAAGAGGATGGGGGTTATTTCATTATCCCTGCATGAAATCCCACAAATGAGTGTTCACATTCCAGCTTTCAATTTAATATCTGAAAACCTAAGGGCAGATTTCAAGAGGATTATGCCCTTTTTCTAAGAAAGTCTATTTCATAACTGAGTGTCTGAAATATCTTACCTTTTGATTTTAAAGTATTAAAAAAGTGATTTAATTACGTGCATGGTGCCTTGGCCCACAGACAATACATTTGAACTAACAATGTGCTTCTGTGTCTGTCGGTGACCAGTGCTAAATGTAGAACAAGATACAGGATTCTCATTGCCCAGAAGAAGGAGGCCACAAAGTGTTTATTGCAACTGGGGTCTGGAAAATATTTGAAGGGAGAACCTGGCAAGTTATTGATGATTAATGTCTACTTTCACCATAGACGATGAGGGTTCAGGTTGGTGGTGGCTCATGCCAGCAGGAACATTCATAGCAGTTCCTTCCTTCCCGGCCTGGTGCAGTTACTTTGCCCCATACACTGCGTGGCACAGTTACTTCACCTCATCCGCTGTAAACACTGCCCCTGCACCTTCCCGGCGTGGCACAGTTACTTCACCTCATCCGCTGTGAACGCTGCCCCTGCACCTTCCCGGGGTGGTGCAGTTACTTCGCCCCATCCACTGTGAACGCTGCCCCTGCACCTTCCCGGCGTGGTGCAGCTACTTTGCCCCATCCACTGTGAACGCTGCCCCTGCACCTTCCCGGCGTGGTGCAGCTACTTTGCCCCATCCACTATGAACGCTGCCCCTGCACCTTCCCGGCGTGGTGCAGTTACTTTGCCCCATCCACTGTGAACGCTGCCCCTGCATCTCTTCCAAACCCCCCCACATCAGAAGGGGGCCTTCTTCCCATGGCTGGTTATTTCCAAGGTGGGCTCAGAGGCAGAGTAGATAACCACTGTTGACTCCATTGTTTCTCCTCACCTAGGAAATCACATTGTCCTGCTGAAAATTATAAAATTATCATTAATGTTTTTTTAAATAATACATTATATTTTAAAGCATGCCTATTACATAAACCAAAAATATTGTAGGTTCTTAAGATGAGAACATAAGAATATTCCGAAGGAAAGTCCACAATAATAATGTACGTTTTGATAAATGTACCCCCAAATTTAGAGAATTTCACTTTGGGTAAGAATATGAAATAGGAATTTAAATATAGGCAGCCATATAGGCATCTGAATGCAATCATTATGCATAGCACAAGAAGAAAGTATTTACAAACCATGCAGTGGAATTTTGATCTTATCAGAACATACTTGAAACTTTTTCTCAATAGCTCTTTTAGTCACTCGTCTCTGGACAAAACCACTGTAGCAGGCTATGGGGGGTAAAGACATCTATTTTTCACTGTAGTATTACATACAGTATATAGTAGTATTACATTTGCAAGTTGAGTTTCCAGAATCAAAATAAGCTGGAAAACTAAGGTTCTAAATTTCCTGGGTAACAGTTCCAATTTTTTAATTTTATGTTTAGAGATTTAGACTGGGCCATATCTTGAGCCCCATTGCTAAGCAGCGGGAGGTAACGTAAAGAAGAAATATGTAAAATAGATGCCAGATAGATAGATAGATAGATAGATAGATAGATAGATAGATAGATATTAGATAGATGATAGCTAAATAGTAATAGTTAGCTTGCTAGATAGATGATGGTGATAGATGATAGGTAAATAGTGATAGATAGATAGATGATAGATAGATAGATAGATAGATAGATAGATAGATAGATAGATAGATAGGCGGATAGATACATAAACAGATAGCTACATAGATAGATAGATAGATGATAGAGATAGGTGATAGGTAAACAGTGATTGACAGATAGATACGCAGATAGATGACAGAGATAGATGATAGGTAAATTGTGATGGACAGATAGATGATAGATAGAGATAGATAGAAGAGAAATAATAAAGATAAATAGATGATAGCTAAATAGTGATAGCTAGCTTGCTAGATTGATGATAGTGATAGATGACAGGTAAATAGTGATAGATGATAGATAGATAGATAGATAGATAGATAGATAGATAGATAGATAGACAATTGATAGATATAGATGATAGGTAACTAATGATAGATAGATAGATAGATAGATAGATAGATAGATAGATAGATAGATAGATATGAATAATAAGTAAGTAGTGATAGATTAGATGATAGAGATAGATCATAGGTAAATAGTGATAGATTATAGAGATAGGTTGATAGATGATAGAGATACATGATAGGTCAACAGAGATAGCTAGCTAAATAATAGATGGATAAGAGATGATAGATAGATAGATAGATAGATAGATAGATAGATAGATAGATAGATAGATA